>NW_023425602.1:670246-776959 GCF_014108245.1 Pipistrellus kuhlii
CCGAGCACTGTCTCGTGTTTTTAAGTTGCACAAAGTAAGTCTCCAAGTTACCCTGAAACCTAAGTCCACTTCCCTTGGCCAATTTTCAGTAAGTCCAGGGACTAATGCAATTCTCACACTCTTCCCAGATCAACACGCTTCCTGACTAAACCAAGGTTTTTTTGGGAGGAGTTAATTCTACAGCCCCTCGGTGTACAAATAACTTTCTCCCATCTAAAAGCCGACTGGAAGCAAGCTGTATTCTAACGTTCATTTCAACTGAGTTTTGTTTCACCTTAATTGTTCACAAGGGTCTTAGCGGCAATGTACCTTGCACACCGAGAACCTGCGGCCACCCCCGTCTCCATCAGAAAACAATCTGACACAGGCTCGGCGAGTTTAATTAGGAAACTGAACAAGCGGGGAGGAGCGGGATGATCGGACCCTGGGGGCTGGCAGTCTTGGTGGTGGCCGTGGGCAGCCTCCCCTCCAGGGCACGGCACGGCTCTTTGGCAGGAGAGACGGCGGGGTGCCCCGCCCAGGACGTGCTCCGGGGCCTCTGACAAGCATGCGACACGGGGCACTCGGGCACCTGAACCAGGAGCCAGGCAGGCGAGGGCGAGGCTCAGGCTGTTCGCAGAGGCTTGTGGTTCACCTGGTGAAAGAGACGAGAGAGGAGATGTGGGAACTTCCCCACGCTCCATCCGGTGAACTGGCTGCAGGGAGGAACACACACCCAGAATTTTTCTAGTGTTTTCTTTTTCCCCAATTACAGTTTACACCAGTAGCACTGGCATTAGTTCTGGCACACGGCACAGTAAGGGGCCTGTGTTTCCTGGGCCTCTCTCACCCCTAGCCCAGCCCCAGGATCGTGCACAGCGGAAATTCCTGAGCGGGGAGGGGCCAGAGCAGCGTGCAGACTCTAGCCCTCCACTGCAGGCCTCAAGGAGGCTCCACGGAGCCAGCCTTGAGGCCACGGGCGTGGTCGATGCTTTCCCTTATGTATGAATGCCTTCACTGAGACCCTCTTACACGGCAGCTACTGCGTACCAGGCAGGGTTCTAAACACTTTGCAATGTCACGCATTTTATCCCCGTAACCACTCAGCGGGGAGCTGCCATCACTGGGCTGTGAGGGGCACGGACAGAGGGGCTCTGTGGTCACGGCGCACTGGAGCCAGACGGCACCGGAGGCGTCGGCCGCGCTCGGACCTCTGCCCGCAGGCGGTGAGCCGACGGTCTGAGAGGAGCAGTGAGGGCCTCACGCCCACAGCCCGCTCCCAGCTCCGTCCGGGGAGGGCAGGGCGGAAGCTGGCCGCCCAGGGCGTGGCGGGCCACGTTACTCACACGATGGAGTTCAGTCTCTACTTTGTGCCAGGGGCAGTGAAGGTAAACGTCCTTGTATGAAAAGGGTTATGTGGGAGCCGAGCACGGGCACGGACAGCAGCCGGGACACGCCCCGTGCAGGGCGCCCGCCGGCCCGCCTCACCTGGGAGATGCTGATGCCCGTGAGCCGCTCCACGCTCTCGGGCAGGTGGCTCAGGATGTCCAGGACTTCGCCCGTCACCTTGGCCGCCCCCACGGCCCCACTGCCGCTGGACACCAGCGTGATCTTTTTGGTAGAGGTCAAGGGACCACTGATCTCCTCTGCCACCTGGGGGGAGAGGTCCACTCAGCGCCTGTGACCCGATCACACTCTCCCGAAAGGCTTTCCCGGGGCTTTTAGTTCACCCTCACCCCAGGGTATTTTCCCACTGATTTTTAGAGTGGAAGGGAGGGTGGAGAGAAACATCTCGACCAACTGCCTCCCACATGTGTCCTGATAGCCAGGGACCAAACCTGCAACCCAGATGCGTGCCCCTGACCGGGAATTGAACCCACGACCCTTGGGTGCACGGGTGGATGCTCTCACCACTGAGCCACGCTGGCGACCCTGGGTTTTTCAAGAGCCAGTCTTACAGATGATCCTTTTTCACTCTGGTCACTGGCTTCTAACTCCCAGCCTATCCCATGGTCCCTGAGCCTGGTTCTGGTGACACCGGTTCCGCTGAACTGACCTGGGGCAGCTTCTCCAGCAGCATGTCCAGCTGAGCGGCCTCCTGGTACAGCTGGAACGCTTCCGCCTTCTTGGCCATCTGCTCGGCCTCCGCCCGGGCCCGGGCCCCGATGGCGAAGGCCTCGGCCTCCCCCCGCATCTGGGGAGTGTACAGGGCGCTGTGATGCGATCGGAGCAGGTGAGGGCGAGAAAGCCCAGCTCCGCAGCAACGCCCCAACTCACCCTCACGGCCTCCGCCTCGGCCTCTGCCTGCATGATCAGCTGGGACCTGGGCAAACAGGGGTGCAGGGGAGCCGAGGCCCAGCAGGGTGGAGGCCCGACCACCTGAGCTCCACAGGAGGAGTCCGGGTGGTGAAGACGGCGGCTCTTTCTCTGGGCGCCCGCCCGCCCCCCGCCCGCCGGGGGAGGCCGGAGGGCCCGGGAAGGCGTTTACCTCTCGGCCTCCGCCAGGCGCTCCAGCCGGTAGCGCTCGGCCTCGGCCGGCTTCCGCACGCGGGCCTCCAGCTCCTTCTCGCGGCGGGCGATCTCCTGCTCCTGCACGGCCACCTGCTGCGCCCGCTCCACCACCTGCACCTGCACCCGCTGCTCCTCGATCTGCTGCTTCGTTTTGGCCACCTGGGAGGAGGCGCTCGCTCAGGGCTGAAAGGCCAAGGGCCAGCCCAGAGGCCCGGGCCGGGCAGGGCAGGTGGAGCGGTCCCCGGCCAGCCCGCCAGCCAGCGGAGTCCGCTTCTTACACAGACCCCAGGCCTGCACCCGGACCCTCCTCAGACCCAGACCCGCACGGGACCAGGGCTCCCAGGCCGCTGGCACAGCCCCTCGGGGAGCCCCGGCGGTATGAGGGCACCCCGGCCGGCTCCGCGCCTCAGCGCAGCCACCCACTGGCCCGCTGCCCCACGGCACCGGCCTCCTTCCCGGGCGGCGCGCCGCGCCCTTTCCCTCTTATTTCTGCAACCGGTGCACCATCAGGGGAAACCAGGCTTTCGGCGAAGACCTGGTTCCCTCCCCTGCAGGCCACCAGTGCCGTGTCCCGGGTACCCTCCCAGGGCACTCAACAAGCCCTCCAGGAACCTGCGTACAGAACGCCTCGTTTGGGCAGAGTTCCTTTCTTACTCCTCGTGGCACCCAGGGAGCAGAGCGCCCTTGCCCGCTGTCGGCGAGGAGGTGCAGGGAAGGAGGGTGTGTCCTTCCGTCTCGCTGCTCCAGCCCATCACCATCATGGCGCAGTGCCCCTGCCTGGACTGGCCCCCCTGAAGGTGTCAAGCCTTTTCCAAACTGGACTTGCTGCTCTCTGGCGGCGTAAGGCCCCCTCCCCACCCAGCCCCGCCCCTTCGGAGGACTCAACCTCCAGCAGCTTCCTTGGACCGAGTGTGTGGGCAGTAGGTTCACCGAGACCTTCCTTCTCGGGGACTTTCGTTCTGCCTGAGTGCAGTTACTATGCTGAAATCATTTTCAGCAGAATTTTGAAGGCATTGCTCCATGGCCTTCTAACTTGTTAAGAAACCTAGTCATTTTGGTGCCTGACCCTTTTGAGAAAAATTCTCTGGGAGCTTCTAGATCTTTCCTTGTTCTGAGGGATCTGAAATTTCTTTCAGTGATGTGTTTCAATGTAGATGTTTTTCATTAATTGTGTTTCATTTAGAAACTCACACCCTTCAAAACAGATAAACATTTTGCAAACTTTCCATTTGGCTATTTCCTCCCATTTCATTGGTCTGTGGGAGCTGCTGGACTGGCCCTTCCTCCACCATCTGTTCTGTTCTGTTCTTCTGGGGAGTTTTTTTAAAAAGTATATTTTATTGATTTTTCACAGAGAGGAAGAGAGAGGGATAGAGTTAGAAACATTGATGAGAGAGAATCATCGATCAGCTGCCTCCTGCACACTCCCTACTGGGGATGTGCCCGCAACCAAGGTACATACCCTTCACCAGAATCGAACCCGGGACCTTCCAGTCCGCAGGCCAATGCTCTATCCACTGAGCCAAACCGGTTTCGGCTCTTCTGGGGAGTTTTATTGGAATTTCTCTTCCAAGGAGATTTTTAAATTTATGCCATTTTATTACTTCCCCCCTTTACTGGATTTATTGGGGTTTATTAATTTCTAAGCGTGGCTTCTTGTTCTCTATCCTAATTTCCTAGAAGTGGATTCTTCTATCTCATTGAGCACATTCCCTTTTCCAAAGGCTTTCTGTTCCCACACAGCCCGGCTCCTGCACTTGGCCCTGCGGCCCCCTCTCTCCCGCAGAGGCTGGCCGGCCTGGCAGGAGGCTCTGGGGGCGGTGGCTGTGGGCTGAGCTCCCGCAGTCTGGCAGGCCACACGCTGGAGCCTCGGCGCCAGGAGCTGTAGGTCCCTCCCTCCGGAGTGGTCATGCTCCGAGTGGGGCCGGGGAGGGAAAGGCCAGCATGTGGCATGCGACAGGCCACAGTCAGCTCGTGGCCCTCTGCCGAGTGCCAGGTCCTCCCTGTGTCTGCCGCCCCAGGCCACACCCTCTGGTTGACTCTCACCAGATAACCCTCCAGACGTCTACTGGGCAGAGACTGGGAGAGGGACCCAGAGGCAGGGAGTCTGCGAAGGGGGTCTTCCCATTTCTGCTGATTTCCCAGTCTTCAGGCCCAGACCTCAGACATGGTGCCAGCTCAGCCATATGTAATAATTACCATGGCCTTACAGCTTCCAAAGCGATGCTACGGTGGCCCTTCCTTCCTCCCCTCCCTCCCTCTTCTCAAAATCACGCCATGTGGTTTTAATGAGGTTTTAGCTGCATTTATCCAATCCATCATCTTTGAAAAAGCTTGTCTCCCTACTGCCTTCCTTCTGCCCATCAGTTCTCCACAGCAGCAGCAGTCTGGTCCTTGTACAGACATCAATCAGAGCACAACCCTCCCTCCTGGGGTTCTCCAGTAGCTTCCCAGTGCGCTCGGAGTCTCTCCTAAGTTGCCATCGCGGCTCCCTGAGCCCTCTGGAACCTGGCCTGGCCTCCTCTCCCCAAGCACACCAGCCACACCCATCAGAACCCCCTCCCCCACTCTGTTTCTGGGACACGCCAAGTTCCTTCCCACCTCAGGGCCTTGCTGGCCCCTGCCCAGCCACTAGTCACATCTGGCTATTTAGATTTAAATTAGTAGACAATGAGCTTAAAATGCAGTTCCTCAGACTCAACTCCACCAGCCACATCTCCAGTGTCAGCGTCACAGCAAAATGCATAACACTTTCATCGGCACAAAGGTTGTCTGAGCATCGCTGGTTTAGAGACTTCTTGGCCCACAACTCTCTACATTGCTGGACCCTTCAGCTTTTAATCCAAATATTTGCTTACAGCAGTCTTCTCTGACCACTGGCCTCACACAGCAAGCCACCGCTGTCTGCTGTCACCCTGAGAGCAGGAATCTTCTGTCTCATTCAGACCCTCGCCTCTAAAACAATGTCTGGCACAGAATAGGCACTTCACAGGTATTTGTTCACTGAATTATTATTTGATTCCCTAGCACAAAGCCTGGCACAAAATGAGGAAAAAACTCACTAAAGTTAAACAGAGCCCAAAACAGCCCAATCCATTGATTTGTAAGAAAAGAAAAGAAAAAAAGCCACATTAAGGGCCTTATCCATAGTCCTACCCATGCTAGTGGTTTCCATTATGTTACTGCTTCTCACACTCCAACGCATGCATGAATCACCTAGGGCTTTTGTTAAAATGCAGGTTCTGACTCAGTCTGGGCTGGAGCCTGAGACTTTGTATTTTTAAAATATATGTTTTATTGATTTTTTACAGAGAGGAAGAGAGAAGGATAGAGAGTTAGAAACATCGATGAGAGAGAATCATCGATCAGCTGCCTCTTGCACACCCCCTACTGGGGATGTGCCCGCAACCAAGTTACATGCCCTTGCCCGGAATCGAACTCGGGACCTTTCAGTCCCCAGGCTGACGTTCTATCCACTGAGCCAAACCTGTCCCGGCCTGAGACTGTATTTTTAACAAGCACTCCAGGGTGGCTGCTGCTGGCAGGCAGACCACACTTCAACTAGGAACGCACAAACCAGGGACTTCGCTCCGCAACCAAAGGCGTTTGGTGTTTATTGTGCTTTTATCCTGCACCAAGGCATAAACGGACTTCCTCATGTTCTACCCTCTGGGTAAAGGGTCTCAAAGCGCAGTGGACTCTCTGATGTAAAAAGGAGAACAAAATGCTTACTGTGCTCCAGGGGAGATGTGGCGCTAGGTGGTGTGAGCCTCTGGCCACACATTTTTATCAGCAGGGCAACACATAACCTCGTTTCCTATTTCTGTTTAAAGCAGGGCCCTGCCCGGGCATTAGGGTGAGTTATTAAATGATTGCTCATAGGCCGAAACTGGTTTGGCTCAGTAGATAGAGCATCGGTCTGCAGACTGAAAGGTCCTAGGTTCGATTCCCGTCAAGGGTTATGTACCTTGGTTGTGGGCACATCCCCAGTAGGGAGTGTGCAGAAGGCACTGATCGATGTCTCTTTCATCGATGTTTCTAACTCTCTGACCCTCTCCCTTCCTCTCTGTAAAAGGTCAATAAAGTTTATTAAAAAAAAAGAAAAAAAAAAAAAGAAAAGAAAAAGATTGCCCATTGCCCTGGCCGGACTTGCCCAGTGGTTTGAGCACTGGCCTTTGAACCAAAGGGTTTTGGGTTTGAATCCTGATCAAGGGCATGTATCTGTGTTGCAGGTTCCTGGCTCCAGCACTGATGGGAGGTAACAATTGATGTGGCTCTCTCACATTGGTGTTTCTCTCTCTCTCACCCCGCCTCCCTTGCACTCACTCTAAAAAAATATATATCAACTAGAGGCCCGGTGCACAAAATTTGAGAATCCCCCCCAGCCCAGCCTGCACCCTCTCCAATCCAGGACCCTTCAGGGGATGTCCGACTGCCGGGGATTGGGCCTAAACTGGCAGTTGGACATCACTCTCACAATCCTGGACTGCTGGCTCCTAATCACTCACTTGCCTGCCTGTCTGGTTACCCTTCACTGGCCCCTCACCCCAGCCTGGTCACCCCTCACTCCCCTCCTGCTAGCCTAATCACACCCAACTACCCCCCTGCTGTCCTGGTTACCCCCAACTGCACCCCCTCTGCTGTCCTGGTTACCCCCAACTGCCCCCCCTTGCCAGCCTGTTCACCCCATGCAGCCTGCTGTTCAGTCGTTTGGTCGTCTCTCACTAACCCCCCTTGCCGGCCTGGTAGTAGGCAGCCATCTTGTGAGGATTAATTTGCATATCACCTCTTCATTATGAAGGAAGGGAAAAATATCCTGGGGTATAACCAAAAAATAAATGCTTGGCCACATATAGCAGACTAGTTTTTAAGCTAATAATTCTGTATGGCCCTGAATGACGTTAGAAATACCCACATGGCTCCGGCAGGAAAGGTTCCCACGGGACTTAAAGCCGTCTTGTGTAATAAGTTCATCACCAGCGAACTTTCAGGCGACAGCAGCACGAGTGCCTGAGGAAGCTCATCTAACACCGCTTCCTCCACCTGCACCGCCTCCCGCTCTGAGGAGACTAGATGGCACTCAGCACTACGCCGGGGCCATTTACACAGCGAGGCCACCAACAAAGAACTCGGCGAGGTGACGGTGCGGCGGTGAGCACAATGAAGTAAACACCACCAAGACAGACTGCTTATAGGTGAGCCTTTCCCGAGCATCTGCTCAGCCTCAGCCGGGAGCGTGTGCCAGGCAGCTCGGTGCTGCCTCCCTGCATGCCTGCAGTGGCCCAGGCGCTGCGGGGCTGACTACCCTTAGTGGGCAGGCATGTCCAGTGAGCCCACACGCGAGGACACGGGTGCCTCCTCGCACGCCCTCAGTGCGGGCCACACGCGAGGACACGGGTGCCTCCTCGCACGCCCTCAGTGCGGGCCACACGTGAGGACACGGGTGTCTCCTCGCACACCCTCAGTGCGGGCCACACGCGAGGACGCGGGTGCCTCCTCGCACGCCCTGTGCGGGCCACACGTGAGGACTCGTACCTCCTCGCACGTCCTCAGTGCGGGCCACACGTGAGGACACGGGTGCCTCCTCGCACGCCCTCAGTGCGGGCCACACGCGAGGACACGGGTGCCTCCTCACACGCCCTCAGTGCAGGCCACACGCGAGGACACGGGTGCCTCCTCGCACGCCCTCAGTGCGGGCCACACGCGAGGACACGGGTGCCTCCTCGCACGCCCTCAGTGCGGGCCACACGTGGGTGCCTCCTCGCCACGCTGGGCCGGGCCGCACTCAGCGGGGCCGAAGCCCAGCTCCGGGGTTTCCTGCCTGCCCTGTGGTCACGGGGGCCGCCCTGTCAACAAGAAGAGGTGCGGCTTCCTCAGGGTGCAGGTGCACAGCTGGACGGACAGGGCTGGACTGGGCTCCGGTACGCCCCATCCAGGTGCCACTGCACAGGCACGCCCTGCTCCAAACCCGTGACCAGCCTACCTCTCGACCTTTTCTTTGCTTTTTAGCTGAAACATTAGGTCTTTTAAATTTCCCTCATCTGGATGAGTTGGGTCAGAAGTGGGGAGCAGAGTCAGAATGTGACAGAGTGGGAGCGGAGAGGGGGGGTGCCTGCCCGGGGGGCGGCTGACCTGCAGCTGGTAGGCCAGGTCGGCCTGGGCACGGCGGGTGTTGACCTCAATGTCGTAGGTGGCCTTTTTCAGCTCGTAGTCCCTCTGGGCCTTGGCCATCTCGATCTCACTCAGGTACTGCGCAGACACTTTCTCCTGCTTGGCTTTGGCCTCCTGTCCATGCAGACGGGCGCGGAGTCAGCAGGTGGGGAGGCCCCGGGCGAGGCAGCTTCCCACAGGCTCCTGCCTTTGCCCAACCCTGGCCTCCTCTCTCCTCTGCCAGCCCCATCGTTGTGCACCCCCCAAGTGCTCAAGTGCCCATGGGGACCAGACCCCTCACCCGGATCCCAGCATCTCGCTTGGCCTCCGCTTCTCCAATCCGCGCATCCTTTTGGACCTGGGCGGTCCGAGCCTTCCCCAGGGAGTGCAGGTAGTCCTGTGGGAGAGAGCAGACCCTGAGCCCCGCGGAGGGCGAGGAGCAGCGGGGCCAGAGGACACCGGCCGCCTACCTGGTCGTCGTGGATGTCCTTCAGGGTATAGCTGACCACACTGATGCCCATATTCACCAGGTCCGAGGAGGCCACCTTGAACACCTGCTCCGAGAACTTCTGCCTGTCCTTGTAGATCTCCTAGGACAGGACGGGAAGGAGGGCCTGAGCTCCGGGTCAGGCCGGCCCCCCTGCCAACCGGCCAGGGGTTGCCCTGCGCGCCCACCTCCACAGTCATGTGGGCCATGATGGCCCGCTGGTGGCCCTCCAGTGTCTCCAGCGCGATGTGGGCGATCTCGGCCTCCGTCTTCCCCAGGAACATCTGGCAGGCGGCCGCCAGCATCTCTTTGTTCTGCCCCTGGATCTTCACCTGCGGGCAGTGGGAGGGAGGTGCGGTCTGGAGCGGAGGGCCCGGGGAGAGGAGAGGAGCACACCAAGGGGGTGGGCTGGGCCGGGAGAAGCTCAACGCCGCACCTGGGCGATGCCGGTGACGGAGATGGGGACCCCGTGGCGCGTGTAAACCTTCTCACTCTTGACGTTGAGGGTCAGGGTGTTGAGAGAGATCCTAGAGGAGACGGAGGGGGCAGTGAGGAGCGAGGGGAGAGGAGCCAGCCCGCGGGGTCTCCGTACGCACCTCTGGATCTGCTGGATGCAGGGCAGGACGAAGACGCGGCCACCGGCCACCATGACCGGGGGGCTCCGGCAGAAGCCTGCAAGGCGGGCAGTGAGCTGGCGTGGCGCTGGGACGCGGGGGCCTCGGGAACTTGGGGGCTGCCCCCACGCGGAAGTCGGGGGCAGGTGGGGGTCGCAGCAGCGCTGGGGGGCCGGGAGCCCGGGCGCCGCGGGGCTGGGGGAGGGGAGGGCTGCCCGGGCTCCGGGGCCGCGGGCGGGGGTGGGGACGGCGCTTACCGGAGACCACCATGGCCTCGTTGGGGCCGCAGGTGAAGAACATGGCTCCGTGCGGCTGGCGGAGGGCGGAGAAGGTGTTCGCGGGAGCGGCTGTTTCCCGTCAGCCCGCCCGCCCCCACCTCGGCCCGGGCCCTGGCGCCGCGGCTCAGGCCTTCCCGAAACCCGCAGCTCCGAGGCCGCTCGCCCGCCCGGCCCCGCCCGCAGCAAGGCGGTTCCCTGGTCGATAGAGCTCCGCCGCCCCTGGGAGCCAGCCTCCGCCCCGCCCCCGGCGGCCCCGCCCCGTTCCCGGCAGCCCCTGCCCCGCCCCCGGCGGCCCCGCCCCGTTCCCGGCGGCCCCCGCTCCCCCGCCCCCGCCCAGCGCGTGACGCGGCCCCGTCACGGGCACCCCCCGCGGCGGCCGGGAGTCGGGACCGGCGCGCGGCGGCCGGAGTGGGGGCCTCGCGGCTTGAGGAGACCACGCGGACGGAGGACAGAGACCACGCGGACAGACCGGCGCCACAGGAAAAGCCGTTTATTGTGTTCACAGAACATACCGCCCGCCGCCCGCCGCTCACAGGGCCGCGCCGCGGCGGCAGCCTCGCGCAGAATAAGTTAAATAAATACCGAGCCCTGTCTCCGGGGACATAAATACATAAATATAAATAAGGGCCGTGAGCCCGGCTAACCGCCCTCCGCCGGCCGGAGGGGTGTGTGGGGGGAGGGTGGGGGGCCGCGGTCAGAGGGAGGCCGGGGGGCGCTGGAGCCAAGCGCTGAGGTCCAGAGCGTAGTCCGGGGGCTCGGCCGTCCGGTTGCGGGGCTCGAGGGCCGGGGGCGCGGGGGGCGCGGCGCCGGGGGCGTCCTCCGCGGCCTGGGGCGCCGGCACCCCGTCTTCGGCCGCCAGGATCTGGCAGAAGACCACGGCCAGCAGCAGCAGCAGCAGCCTCCGGGCGGGGCCGGGGTCCTCGGCGGGCGGCGGGCGGCGGACCTGCGGGGGATGCGGGGGACAGTCAGCCGGGGGGCGGCAGCGGGGCCGCGCCGCTCCCGCCGCTCCGTCCCCGGGCGCCACTCACCGCCGGCGGGTAGAGGACCCTGCGGCTGCGCTTCCTGTGCCCGCGGGCGGCGCGGGGGCGCGGGGCGGGGGCCGCGGGCGGCTCCGGGAGCGGGTCGAAGGTGAAGACTTCGGGCCCCGAGCCGCGCCGGGGCCGCGGGCTGGCGGAGGGCGCCGGGGTCGGGGCGCGCAGGGCGGCCAGGGCGGGCAGGGAGCAGCGGGAGCGGCACATGGCGGCGGCGGCGGGCGCAGGAGGGATGGAGCCCGGCGCCCGCGGCGCGTTAAGTACCGCCGAGGGGCGGACGCCGACGGGGCGGCCCTTCCCCGCCCCCGCCCTGCCGCGGCGCGGAAATTCCTACAGTGCACAGGCGGAGACTTGGCCCGATCCACCGATCCACCGCTGCGCCGGTGTGTGCGCTGTGCGTGTGAGCTGTGTGTACACTGTGTGAGCGAGCTGTGCGTGTGAGCTGTGCGTGTGAGCTGTGTGTACACTGTGTGAGCGAGCTGTGTGTGTGTGCTGAGTGTGTGAGCTGTGAGTGTGCTGAGTGTGTGAGCTGTGTACATTGAGTGAGCTGTGCGTGTGAGCTGTGTGTGTGAGCTGTGTGTGCACACTGTGCGTGTGAGCTGTGTGTACACTGTGAGTGAGCTGTGTGTGTGAGCTGTGTGTACACTGTGTGTGTGTGAGCTATGAGTGTGAGCTCTGTGTGTGCTGAGTGTGAGCTGTGTACACTGAGTGAGCTGTGCGTGTGAGCTGTGTGTACACTGTGAGTGAGCTGTGTGTGTGAGCTGTGTGTACACTGTGTGAGCGAGCTGCGCCAGTGAGCTGTGTGTACACTGTGTGTGTGCGCTGTGCGTGTGAGCTGTGTGTACACTGTGTGAGTGAGCTGTGTGTGTGAGCTGTGTGTGTGCTGAGTGTGTGAGCTGTGTACACTGTGAGTGAGCTGTGTGTGTGAGCTGTGTGTGTGCGAGCTGTGGGTATGAGCTGTGTGTACACTGTGAGTGAGCTCTGCATGTGAGCTGTGTGTACACTGTGTGTGTGTGAGCTCTGCGTGTGAGCTCTGTGTGTGCTGAGTGTGAGCTGTGTACACTGAGTGAGCTGTGCGTGTGAGCTGTGTGTACATTGTGTGTGAGTGAGCTGTGTGTGTGAGCTGTGTGTACACTGTGTGTGAGTTGTGTGTGCTGAGTGTGTGAGCTGTGTGTACACTGTGAGCTGTGTGTGTGAGCTCTGTGTGTGCTGTGTGTGTGAGCTGTGTGTACACTGTGTGTGAGTTGTGTGTGCTGAGTGTGTGAGCTGTGTGTACACTGTGAGCTGTGTGTGTGAGCTCTGTGTGTGCTGTGTGTGTGAGCTGTGTGTACACTGTGTGAGTGAGCTGTGTGAGTTGTGTGTGCTGAGTGTGTGAGCTGTGTGTACACTATGTGTGAGTGAGCTCTGTGCTGAGTGTGTGAGCTGTGTGTACACTGAGTGAGCTGTGAGTGTGAGCTCTGTGTGTTAATGTGTGCTGTGTGTGTGCTGAGTGTGTGCTGTATGTGTGCTGTGTGTGTGAGCTGTGTGAGCTGTGAATGTGAGCTCTGTGTGTTAGTGTGTGTTGAGCGTGTGCTGTGTGTACACTGTGTGTGAGTGAGTGCGTGAGCTGTGAGTGTGAGTTGTGTGAGCTGTGAGTGTGAGTTGTGTGTGCTGTGCGTGTGAGCTGTGTATGGGGTGGGCACATGTCTGGACGGTGGTGCTGAGGAAGGCCGTGTCCGTGTCAGGAGGAGGCAGCGGGACACGGTGAGGGAGGGGGTCTGGCTGCCTGACCCAGAGAGGCTGGCACCAGCACCCAGGGGCACGCGCCCTGCGGGTCCACAAGACAACACCTCGGAGGGAACAGCAAAGCTCAGGGAGAAGAGCCAACGCGGTGCACGCAGACCTGCCCTGCAGCAAAGCGCAGGAAACACAACCAGCACTCACAGGCACACCGAGGAGGGGGGGTGGGGGACGCTCCCCCTTTCCTTCTGGGCTCCATCCAGTCTAATCTTTAACCTGACAGGAGACATTAACGGGGGAACAAACTACTGCGTTCCTACAGGAAGGGCCCAGGTGACCTGAGACTCACCTGGAGGGACGAGGGTGTGTGTGTATGTATGTGTGTATATGTGCATGTATTTGTGCATGTATGTGTATGTGTGTATGGATGTGTGTGTATATGTGTGTATGGATGTGTGTGTGGGTGTGTATATGTATGTGGATGTGTGTATGGGTGTGTATGTGTGTGGGTGTGTATATATGTGTGTGTATGTGTGTGTGTGTATGGATGTGTGTGTATATGTGTGTATGGATGTGTGTGTGGGTGTGTGTATATGTGTGTATGGATGTGTGTGTGGGTGTGTGTATATGTGTATGGATGTGTGTGTGGGTGTGTGTATATGTATGTGGATGTGTGTGTGTGTGTGGGTGTGTGTATATGTGTATGGATGTGTGTGTGGGTGTGTGTATATGTATGTGGATGTGTGTATGTGTGTGTATGTGTGTGGGTGTGTATATATGTGTGTGTATGTGTGGGTGTAGGTGTGTATGTGTGTATGTGTGTGAGCGTGTGTATAGGTGTGTATGTGCGTGTGTATGCGTGTGTGGGTGTGTGGGGGCACCGGGTTGTCAGATGCAGCCTCACACGCAGGCACGGCTCAGAGGAAGGGCTCCTGGGCCAGCCCTGCCTGGGGCACAGGCGGTGAGGAGAGTGCAGAGCTCCCCAGCCCCTGCATCTCAGTGGCCTCCACTCACAGCCACACAGGCCGGCTAGGCCCTTCACCAGGCACATCACACACACACACACACACACACACACACACTAAGGTGACCAGACTTCCTGCTTTTGGCGGGACAGCCTCGATTTTTTAACAATTTGTCCCACGTCCTGTGGCCTTTTAAAAAAGTCTTGATTTTTGGAAAAACTTTTTTTTAAAACGCTGCGGAATGCGGGACAAATTGTTAAAAATCAGGACTGTCTCGTCAAAAGTGGGATGTCTGGTTACCTTAACACACACACACACACACACACACACACACACTATACAGAGCGAAGGTGCAGAGGCACAGGGACAGCCGTTCATTTACCTGCTGATGTTCACACAAAGTTGACAGAGGATCCCTGAATGCAAAGGTGGGTGGTTATTGTCTCCCAGGTTTGCCCCGTGTGTGGATCAAATTACAAAATTCACATGAACATTTTATTTATTTATTTTTTAAATAAGTTTTTATTGTTCATATCATTACAAATGTTCCTTACCACCCCCCTCCATTGCTCTCCTCCACCAGGTTCCCACCCCACCCTCTGCCCTTTCCCCACTCCCCATTGTCCTCATCCATAGGTGCACAGTTTTTGTTCAGTCTCTTCCCACATCCCCCTCTCCCCTTTTCCCCAAGAATCGTCAGTTCACTCCCCTTCCATACCTCTGATTCTATTATATTCACCAGTTAATATTGTTCATCAGATTTTTTTTTTTAATTTCCTTGGTTTTTAGATTCACTTGTTAATAGTTACGAATTTGTTGTTCATAATTTTTATCTTTATTTACTTTCTCTTCTGAAAGAACCCCCTTCAGCAATTCATATAATTCTGGTTTGGTGTTGATGAACTCCTTTAGCTTTTTTTTATTAGTGAAGCTCTTTATATGACCTTCGATTCTGAGTGATAGCTTTGCTGGATAGATTATCTTTGGCTGTAGGTTCTTACTATTCATCACCTTGAATATTTCTTGTCATTCCCGTCTGGCCTGCATGGTTTCTGTTGAGAAGTCAGCTGACAATCGTATAGGTGCTCCTTTATAGGTAACTACCTTCTTTGCTCTTGCTGCTTTTAATATTCTCTCTTTGTCTTTTGCTCTTGGAATTTTAATTATGATTTGTCTTGGTGTGGTCCTCTTTGGATTCCTTTTGTTTGGAGTTCTGTGCACTTCCTGGACTTGTAAGTCTAATTCTTTCACCAGGTGGGGGAAGTTTTCTGTCACAATTTCTTTCAGTATGTTTTCGGTATCTTGCTCTCTCTCATCTTCTGGGAACCCCATAATTCTGATGTTGGTTCGTTTGAAGTTGTCCCAGAGGTTTCTTACATTATCTTCAATTTTCTGGATTCTCTTGCCTTCTAGCTTCTGTGGAGGAGTGTCTTCTGGCTCTTTATGTTCCAAATCTTTGACCTGATTCTTGTGATCTTCCATTCTGTTTTTAGGACTCTGTATAATATTTTTTATTTCAGAGAATGTATTCTTTATTTCTTGTTGATCCCTTATCATTTCTTGTTGATTTCTTATTAATTCTAGTTGATCTCTTTTCATATCCTCATAGGTCTTATCGATCTTTTCTAGAAAATTCTTGAAAAACCTTATAAGTGTAGATTTGAACTCTATATCCAGTCGCTTTTTGTCCTTCATTTCTTTCGTTTGTGATCTATTTCGTTGTCACATTTCGCAGCTACAGATGGGACGGGGTTTCAGGGTGGAGCCTACAGCCTTGGCTTCCGTCAGCCCCGCCCTATGCGGTCTCAGTAATCCCCAGTCCTTCAGTACTCGCTGCAAGTGCCTCTGAGAGAAAGGTGCCCTCGATTTTCACCTGCTGCCAAACAGTCTATGCTCTCCCCCAATGAGCCCGGTATTGGGGTTCAGTTCAGTTGGAAGTGGAGTTGGAGGTGGCGTTCAGAGCAGTCTGGAGCCCCTGTCTCCTTCCCCCCAGGGCAATTCCTCGGCACAGCCAACCATCCCTTTCGCTGCTCCCCCGGGGTTCCACCTTACAGCCCAGCTCCCACTGTGTGAGCCTGGGTCCCCGGGGTCTGGCCTAGAACTGGGGTTCAGAGCAGTCAGAACTGGGGCCCAGCACAGTCAGAGCGTTTATCTCCTTCCTGCTAGGGAACGCCAGCCAGGCACTCAGCCGCCCTCCTCTCTGGCTTCGTCCTCTCCGCGCGTGCCGCGTGTCTCCGTACCTTAGGCTTTTACAGCTCCTCTGCTCTTCCTTCTGGTTTTCTCCTTGCTTCTCGTTGTAGAATTTCCAGTCAGTCGACTTTCCTGTAGTTCTGGGTAATGTCCATTTTATATTTTAGTTGTATTTTATTGAAATTGTTGTGTGCACTGCGGCTAGGTGTTTACCTGTGCAGCCATCTTGGATTCTCACGTGAACATTTTAAACTGCAAGGCATCATGCAAATCTCGTGGTAATGGTAGTACCTCAGGACAGAATCAACATCTATGCTAATAATAGCCGAGGTGGCTCACAAGATGGCTGTCACAAGATGGTCCAGTGCAAACAGGAGGCGGACCCCGGAGGAGGCGGGTCCTGGCAGGGGAGGGCATTTGGAGCAATCAGGCCACAGGGGAGGGCAGTTGTGGATGATTGGGCTGGCAGGGGGGCAGTTAAGGGGCGATCAGGCTGGCAGGCAGGTGAGCAGTTAGGAGCCAGCGGTCCCGGATTGTGAGAAGGATGTCCCAGATTGGAGAGGGGGCAGGCTGGGCTGAGGGACAGCCCTAGCCCCTGCATGGGTTTTGTGCACCAGACTCCCATGTTTTCATAGCAGCCTTAGAGACAGCGGCCCAAGGACAAGAGGGCACCCTGTAAACGGTGCCGCCGAGAGTGCTGAGCTGTGTCAGGCCGCCTGCATCTGCGGAGGAGGCCAGCCGGGGCAGGGGGCACCCCGCTGTGGGCCTGGCCACAATCCTGAGGCTCCTAAGAAGATGGAAGACAGTGTAAGGGGGCTCCAAAGAGCTGGTATCCAGACCTCAGCCTGGCGAGGCTCTGGGAGAGCAGAGGGGAGATGGCCGGAACAGTGGGTGGGAGAGGACTGAGGATGAGAGGGGAATCAGCCTGAGCTGGAGAAGTACAGGGTGTTTGGGGAACCAGAAAGAAAACAACCTCGGAGTCCGTTCCCGAGGAGGAGTCGTGGGAAGTCGCCGGGACGGGCTGGCAGCCAGGCCAGGAAGCTGGGGGTGGCAGCCCGGCGTGGTGGGGCAGGGGGTGATGTAACAGGCTGGGAGCGGAGCGGTGAGAGGCCCTCTGTGAGGAGACGCTGAGGCAGCAGCAGGAGCTGGCGAAGGGGTGCAGAGCGGGTAACAAGGACTCGAAAGGGGCCGTGGTGGGGGACCGAGAGGAGGGGTGGCTGTAAGGGACATTCTTAGTGTACGGCCACCCGCACCTAACAACACGACGGCCTCACTGGCGCCAGGAAGTGTGGGCAGTGCCGCGGAGAAGGAAGGGAGCGGAGCTGGCCCCAGGGGTGAGTGCACCGGGCTCAGGTTGGCCCGGAGCACAGGCCTGGCCCTCCCCTTGGCGACGGGGCCCACGTGCCTTTGCCTCCGCCCCAGAATGCACCGCCAGCCCTGCACACAGCAGCTGCTCAGTCATCTCCGTAAATGAGATGTGAGTGCGCCGAACGCCAATGCACACGCTGGCTGCGTCACCCACGCTGTTGAGACGTGGACACCTCCTCAAGCTCCACATGCAGAACTGACAGCATCTTCAGAAAAGCTGGGACAATGCATATCGGACCCGGAACCAGGAACACCCGCGGGCATTTCTCACCAAGCAGGGGGCGGCCACACACAGGCTGGAGATCTATGTGATCGCTGTGCCCACGCTGCTTCCTGCCACTCCTCCTGTCTGACCACCTCCTCCCAGACACCCGCCCGCCCCGCCCGCCCCTGCCCTCATCCTGACGTGTGAGCGAGCGCAGGGAGCCCGCACCGCCCTGCCCCTGCTCACACCCAGCAGCGGTGCATGCTCACAGAGGCAAATGGGGGTGGCAGAAATGGGTGCCGCCCGGTCAGGGGCGGAGGGAGGAGGGTGTCAGGCCTTTCCTGGCCGTGGCCTCCCACGTCTGGGCCCAGGACCCTGGCTGTCCTCTTGTCCTTCTGGCTCACAGACCTTTCATGGGGCAAAGAGAAGAAGCCAGGAACCCGTTCCCTCTTAACCAATGTCCCTCAGAGACAGGGCTCTGACCCCTGTACCCTGCACGCGGGGAGCTAGGGAAAGGTGGGGGCGGATCCGTAAGCCAGTGAGTGGGTTCGAAGGGGAGGCTGAGAGCTGAGGGCTGAGCCAAGGCTGGAGAGGGCCAGGGGCCGAGGCCGGCAGCTGGACGGGTTCCCGCCCTAAGCTAGGAGGGAGAGCAGCCCCGGGGGGGGGGGGGGGCGTCGGCCCCTCCCGCTCCCGGTCCAGGTCACCAGGTGACCAGGTGTGCCCCTCCGTGCCCGCTCTGACTGCTCCCTTGACCCCCCTCATCCTGCTCAGCCCTTGTCTGTCTCCTCACCCCCCACCCCCCACCCCCCTTGTGCTTCCTGTGGCTGCGGGGTCCCCGTGAGCCAGGCCCACGGCCCTTCGGCCGCCATCCCCTGCGGGCTCGTGAGCTGTCCTCCCCTCCTCCCGGGCCCCCCGGGCGGCTGTGTGCACAGCTGTGTCCCTTCAGAACCCGCCCCTCTTCAGAGATGAGGCTCAGGGTGATGTGCCGTCAGGAAGAGCAGGCGGGCGAGGGAGCGAACCCTGCCACGCCAGCACTTCTGAGAGGGAAGCAGGCCGGCGTGGAGCCGGCCGCTGACCCTCCAGCAGCTGCCGCGCTCGGCCTGTGTGACCCGGGGGGCTGCCGTGGGGGAGCCGGGCCATCAGAAGGTGCACGCAGCCCCTCGGAGGCAAGGGATGGGGGCTGAATTCCAGCTGCTGCTTACAATTCACCATGGCGCCAGCTAGCTCCCTCTCGGGGGGCGTTTCCTCCCAAAGTGTGCGGCTGGGCCTTATGTTGTTGTGGGTGAAGGGGAGGGGGCCTGCTTCCCTGGCACCTGTGGGGCTTCCTCTGCGGAGGCCGTGGTCCCGGGAACAGGGCTGCTTGGGAGCTGATGCGCGCAGCTGCAGCCAGCTCAGGAGGCCGGAGAAAGCAGCCTCGGTGGGAGTGTGGGGGGAGCAGCCTGGGGGGGGGGGGAAGGGGAGCAGCCTCCCAGGGGGGAGTAGCCTCCGGTGGGGGGGGAGCAGCAGCTGTGGGAGTGTGTGTGTGTGGGAGCAGCCTCGGTGGGAGTGTGGGGGGAGCAGCCTCCTGGGGGGGAGCAGCCTCGGTGGGAGTGTGGGGGGAGCAGCCTCCCAGAGCTTGGAGCGGCAGGAAGTGGGCGCTCCCGACCCTGCCTCTCCCGCTCAGGTTGGTTGGTGCTTTTTCTTTTCTCCCAGGAGCAGGACTCTCCTGCCTTCCTAGTTCTTGCTCAGACCACGCCCGGCTGTTACACACCCACCGGCCCTTGGTGCACACCTGCGGCCAGGACAGCTCTGTCCCAGGCGAGGAGAGGGGAAGAGAGGTGGGGCAGTGGAACCTTCCTGGCAGAGAGTTAATAAATGGCCTCAGGCAGCGGATCGGCAGGGCATGGCAGTTTCCCTGACGCAAAGAATGGCAAGAGTGCCTGGGGCGACAGGGCAAGGTCACAGAAGCCATGTCCCAAGGTCACAGACCACGTGTCCTGCCGGGGAGGCAGCTGGCCCAACTCGGCCCCATTCCCCGGGGGCTGCTGGGAGTTGGGAGCTGGGAAAGGACCCACATCCTATTTTGTGGCAACACTGGCTCCCCCCTCTGGCCTGTTCCCAACTTCATGAGAGCAGCACTGTCAGTCCATCTGTCTGTCCTGCCTAGAACCGAGCGTCTCAGCAGAGGCCGCCGAGCCTGGCGAAGCGGGAGTGGAGGCCCTTGTCCACGGGAAGCAGCTGGCGCACACAGTGTCCATGTGTCCGTGTGTCCGTGTGTGTGTGTGTGTGTGTGTGTGTGACGGAGTCACAGTCTAGCCGTGGGGGGAAGTACAGCAAATCAAGTTCTCCCTTCCTGTGGTGGTTTCCGGAGCCCTGCTTCCTGGGTGCGCTGGCCACAGAGCCGAGGCCTGAGGCCCCGTGAGCTCTGCCTGGGACGTGCCTCCTCCCGCCTCCCTCCTCCTGCCTCCCTCCTGCCTTCTCCTGCCTCCCTCCTGCCTCCTCCTGCCTCCCTCCTGCCTCCTCCTGCCTCCCTCCTGCCTCCTCCTGCCTCCCTCCTGCCTCCTCCTGCCTCCTCCTGCCTCCTCCTGCCTCCCTCCTGCCTCCCTCCTGCCTCCCTCCTGCCTCCCTCCTGCCTCCTCCTGCCTCCTCCTCCTGCCTCCCTCCTGCCTCCTCCTGCCTCCTCCTCCTGCCTCCCTCCTGCCTCCTCCTGCCTCCTGCCTCCCTCCTGCCTTCTCCTGCCTCCCTCCTGCCTCCTCCTGCCTCCCTCCTGCCTCCCTCCCTGCCTCCTCCTCCTGCCTCCCTCCTGCCTCCCTCCTGCCTCCTCCTGCCTCCTCCTGCCCTCCTCCCTGCCTCCTCCTGCCTCCCTGCCTCCCTCTCCTGCCTCCTCCTGCCTGCCCTCCTGCCTCCTCTCTCGCCTCCCTCCTGCCTCCTCCATGCCTCCCTCCCCTCCTCCTGCCTCCTCCTCCTGCTCCTCCTCCTGCTCCTCCTCCTCCTCCTGCCTCCCTCCTGCCTCCCTCCTGCCTCCCTCCTGCCTCCTCCCGCCTCCTCCCGCCGCCTCCTCCTGCCTCCACAGCAGCTGCCAGGCCTTTCCTCGAAGGGGTGTGAGTGTGTGTGTGCGTGCGTGCGTGCGTGCGTGCGTGCGTGCGTGTGTGTGTGTGTGCGCGTGTGTGGCTGTGGGAGCGGCGGGGCCCCCTGCTGAGGGGGTTGACCGGCTGCCAGGGGTAAGCCTGCGGCGGATTTCTGGGAAGGAATGGCCGGTGTGACTCAGACCAAGTTAGGAAAAACAAGCTCACGCCCGGCACCTCCCAGCCTGCTGTGCCCATGAGCTCATGGAAGAGGAAGCTGGGCGTGCGGCTCCGCAGTCCTTCCCTGACTCTCCTTCGGCCAGGGGCTTCCCTGCGGAAACCCCAGCAGCACCAGGGATTGCCCTGGAGGGCCAGGGAGGCGGGAAGAGCACCGCCCCCTGGGCCGCATCTCTGAAGACCAGGGGTGCTAACCCCACAGCCCGAGGCCCGGGCTCCCGGTTCAGGACAGACAGAGGGTCCCCAGGACGGGACCCTGGCCCAGACTTAGCTGAGCGGGTGCAGAGCGGGCCTCCCAGACCCTTCCCTGCGCGAAGCCTCCCAGCTCTGAGCGCCTGCCCTGCCTCCCACCAGGCAGCTCCCGGCTCCCTCCTGCCCCCTCCTGCCCCCCCTCCCTCCTGCCCCTCCCTCCCAACCCCCTCACAGCCCCTCCCTAACAGCCCCCTTCCTGCCCCTCTCTCCCAGCCCCTCCCTCCCAACCCCCTCACAGCCCCTCCCTAACAGCCCCCTCCCTGCCCCTCTCTCCCAGCCCCTCCCTCCCAACCCCCTCACAGCCCCTCCCTAACAGCCCCCTCCCTGCCCCTCTCTCCCAGCCCCTCCCTCCCAACCCCCTCACAGCCCCTCCCTAACAGCCCCCTCCCTGCCCCTCTCTCCCAGCACTCCTCCCAGCCCCCTTCCCAGCCCCTCCCTCCTGCCCCCCCTCCCTCCTGCCCCTCCCTCCCAACCCCCTCACAGTCCCTCCCTAACAGCCCCCTTCCTGCCCCTCTCTCCAAGCCCCTCCCTCCCAACCCCCTCACAGCCCCTCTCTCCCAGCACTCCCCCCAGCCCCCTTCCCAGCCCCTCCCTGACAGCCCCCTCCCTCCCAGTCTTCCCTCCTGGACCCCCTCCCTCCGGCCCCTCCCTCCGGCCCCCTCCCTCCCAGACCTTCCCTTTTGCCTCCTCCCTCCGGCCCCTCCCTCTTGGGCCCCCTCCCTCTGAACCCCTTGTTTCCAGCCCCCTTGGACACTGACAGTCTGCGGGCCCAGGGAGGGTGCTGGGAAGAAGGGACCTTCCATGCTGACCAGCCCTGCCTCCTGGTTAGCCCATCTCCCACCCAGTTTCCTGTCTCCACCTTTGCTCCTGTGAGGTCCATTCAGAGAAGCCCTTGGTTCTTGCTATTATTTATTCACTAGAGGCCTGCTGCACAAAGATTCGTGCAGAATGAGCCTTCCTTCCCCTGGCTGCCAGCACCGCCTTCACTCTGGCCAGGCCGCCTTTCCGCCTTCCCTGCCCAGAGGCCGGAGCAGTTGGGGCGGTGTGGGACGCCTGCATGGTCTCACTCCAACCCCAGCCACTAAGTGCCTGCATATGCAAATCAATCTGCCATTTTTGTTGGGTTAATTTGCAAACTCACTCCTGATTAGCTGGTGGGTGTCGTGAAGGTACAGTTAATTTGCATCTTACTCTTTTATTAGTGTAGATTTATACATTTTTATTTATTTTTATTTTTTTATTTTTTAAAATAAATATTGTTCATATTATTACAAATGTTCCTCATTCCCCCCACCCCCACCCCAATCACTCTCCTCCACCAGGTTCCCACCACACCCTCTGCCCTTTCCTCATCCCCCATTGTCCTCATCCATAAGTGCACAGTTTATGTTCAGTCTCTTCCCACATCCCCCTCTCCCCTTTTCCCCAAGAATCGTCAGTTCACTCCCCTTCCATACCTCTGATTCTATTATATTCACCAGTTAATATTGTTCATCAGTTTTTTTTAAATTTCCTTGGTTTTTAGATTCACTTGTTGATAGTTATGTGTATTTGTTGTTCATAATTTTTATCTTTATTTACTTTCTCTTCTGAAAGTACCCCCTTCAGCAAATTCATATAATTCTGGTTTGGTGTTGATGAACTCCTTTAGCTTTTTTTTTTTTTTATTAGTGAAGCTCTTTATCTGGCCTTCGATTCTGAGTGATAGCTTTGCTGGGTAGAGTATTTTTGGCTGTAGGTTCTTACTATTCATCACCTTGAATATTTCTTGCCATTCCCGTCTGGCCTGCATGGTTTCTGTTGAGAAATCAGCTGACAATCGTATAGGTGCTCCTTTATAGGTAACTACCTTCTTTGCTCTTGCTGCTTTTAATATTCTCTCTTTGTCTTTTGCTCTTGGAATTTTAATTATGATTTGTCTTGGTGTGGTCTTCTTTGGATTCCTTTTGTTTGGAGTTCTGTGCACTTCCTGGACTTGTAAGTCTAATTCTTTCACCAGGTGGGGGAAGTTTTCTGTCACTATTTCTTTCAGTATGTTTTAGGTATCTTGCTCTCTCTCATCTTCTGGGAACCCCATAATTCTGATGTTGGTTCGTTTGAAGTTGTCCCAGAGGTTTCTTACATTATCTTCAATTTTCTGGATTCTCTTGCCTTGCTTCTGCAGAGTAGTGTCTTCTGGCTCTTTATGTTCCAAATCTTTGACCTGATTCTTGCGATCTTCCATTCTGTTTTTAGGACTCTGTATAATATTTTTTATTTCAGAGAATGTATTCTTTATTTCTTGTTGATCCCTTATTATTTATTGTTGATCCCTTATTATTCCTTGTTGATTATTAATTCTAGTTGATCCCTTTTCATATCCTCATAGCTCTTATCCACCTTTTCTAGGAAATTCTTGAAAAACCTTATAAGTGTAGATTTGAACTCTATATCCAATCACTTTTTGTCCTGCATTTCTTTCGTTTGTGATCTATTTTCTTGTCTCAGCATTTTCGTAGCTTCCCTGAGTTGGTAGCCTTAAAAGTCTCTGTGTTCTGCTTGGATGGTGCAGGGTTTCAGGGTGGAGCCTACAGCCTTGGCTTCCGTCAGCCCCACCTTATGCGGCTCCCGAGTCTCAGTAATCCCCAGGGTCCTTCAGTACTTGCTGCAAGCACCTCTGAGAGTGAGGTGCCCTAGAGTTTCACCTGCTACCAAACAGTCTAGGCTCTCCCCCAATGAGCCCGGAACTGGGATTCAGTTCAGTTGGAAGTGAAGTTGGAGGTGGTGATCAGAACAGTCTGGAACTTTTGTCTCCTTCCCGCCAGAGCAATCCTGTGGCACAGCCAATCATCCTTTCTCTGCATGCAATGTATGTGCCTCCGGGACCTCCTTTTGCCTCTCCCCTGGGGTTTCGCCTTACAGCCCAGCTCCCTCTGTGTGAGCCTGGATCCCCGGGGTCTGGCCTAGAACTGGGGTTCAGCGCTGTCGGGTCTGGAGTTCAGCACACTCCTTCCTGCTAGGGAACGCCAGCCAGGCACTCAGCCTCCCCCTCCTCTTCGGCTCCGTCCTCTCCGCGCGTGCCACATGTCTCCGTACCTTAGGCTTTTACAGCTCCTCTGCTCTTCCTTCTGGTTTTCTCCTTGCTTCTCATTGTAGAATTTCCAGTTAGTCGACTTTCCTGTAGTTCTGGGTAATGTCCATTTTATATTTTAGTTGTATTTTATTGAAATTGTTGTGTGCGGCTGCGGCTAGGTGTTTACCTGTGCAGCCATCTTGGATTCTCCCCGATTTATACATATTTTAAAAAAAATTAATCTTTATTGTTCATACTATTACAAAGGTTCCTCATTTTTTCCCCCCTCGACCAGGTTCTCACCCCATCCTTTGCCCCCTTCCCCTCCCCCATTGTCCTCATCCATAGGTGCACAGTTTATGTTCAGTCTCTTCCTCCCTCCCTTTCCCCGATAGTAAATCCTTTTTCAGATAGTAAATCAGTTACTTTGCATTTTCTCATATCAATAATACCTCCACATGCCCAAAGATACACTTCACACAAAAGACCTTTCCAAAGGTCAACCAACCTCATCCAGGCCCTGCACAAAGCACTCACAGATCAACACCCCAGCGCTATACTAACTCAACACATCCAGATCTAAGCCTTCATCACTTGATTCAGCAGACCCTCAAGTTCCCGCAAAAGTTTCCAGCCATGTCTGAGAGGCAGCCTTGGGGCGGGGGCAGGCGAGGAGCGAGCTGTTCCAGGCCTGGCCTCTGTTGCTCTGGTCTGTTCCACAACCAGCTGCTCTGGGTCTGGCCACTGCCGCTCCCGATCTGGTTGCTCCGGGCTTGCCTGCTGCTGCTCCGGGCCTGGCCGCACCCAACCTGGCTGCTCTGGGCCTGGCCGCTCCCAGCCTGGCAGCTGCTGCTCTGGGCCTGGCCGCACCCTACCCGGCTATTCTGGACCCGGCTGCTCTGGGCCTGGCCACTCCAGGCCTGGCCTCTCCCAGCCTGGTAGCTGCTGCTCCCAGCCTGGATGCTGTCCCGGCCTGGCCTCACCTGACCCGGCGGTCTGGACCTGGATGCTCCGGGCCTGGCCACTCCCAGTCTAGCAGCTGCTGCTCCCAACCTGGATGCTCCGGGCTTGGCTACTGCTGTTCTGGGTCTGGCTGCTCCCAACCCAGCTGCTCTGGGCCCGGCTTCTCTGGGCCTGGCCACTCCGGGTCTGGGTGTTCCTGGACTGGCCACCCTGGGCTTGGCCGCCTCTGCCTCAGGCCTGGCTGCCATTGCCCCAGGTCTGGCTGCTCCAGGCCTGATTGTTGCTGCTCTGGTTCTGGCTGCTGCTGCTCTGGAGCCTGGCTGTTGCTGCTCCAGGCCCGGCTGCCACTGCCTTGTGCCTGGCCACTCTAGGCCTGGCCGCCGCCGTTCCAACATTCTGTCCTTTTTTTTTTTTTTTTTTTTTTTTTTTTTTTTTTTTAAGAAAACAACAACAACAACACGCATTTATGTTGCAATGTTGGCTGGTGAGTTGAGTTCTGACTTAGTCTTTGATTTTTCAAGATTTTCTTTGTGTTCTTTCTTAAGTAATTTTACTATCTTTTGCTCTCTCTTGATTTCTTCACACTGAGAACTTCTTCGGTTTCTTCCTCCTTGTCCTGGAAGCTCAGCAGGTTAGCCTGTGGCACCCCTTTGTTCTCCGCGGACCCCTGCACTGCTTCAGCCTGTTGCAGGGGTCGGCACCGCCCAGGAAGCAGCCCCCGGCCTTGGCTCCGTTGCCCGCGCTCAGCGGTTGAAGGCCCAGGGGCACCCCCCCTCCCCTGGGGGCCCCGTCGCCCGGTTCCTTGCTGGCGCCTGGCTGGCCGGTGTCCGGCAGGGGCTCCTGCTCCTCGTTGCGTTCCTCCAATCTGGAGCTTTTTTTTCTCCTTCCTGCTAGGGGCGTCTAGCATCAGAGTCAACAGGCTGTCCTCTGTGCGCAATGTGCGCGACTCCGGGGGCTCCGCTTTTCGCCGCTCCCCTAGGACTCCACCTCACAGCCCCGTCTCCCTCTGTTTGAGCCTGGGTCCCCAGGGATTGGCCTAGAGCTGGAGTTCAGGGCAGTCGGGAGTGGGGCTCTGCACCGCCAGAAATTTTGTTTCTTCCCGCCAGGGCAATACAGCATCAGAGTCAATATTCTGTCCTCTGCGGGCAATGTGTGCGTCTGTGCGCACAATGTGCGCGACTCCGGGGGCTCCGCTTTTCGCCGCTCCCCTGGGATTCGGCCACACAGCCTTGTTTCCCCCTGCCTGAGCCAGCCGGGGCTCCTGTTTCCTTCCCTCCAGGGCAATCCTGCATCAGAGTCAACATTTCTTCCCTTGCGAGCAATGTGCTCGACTCCGGGGGCTCGGCCTTTCGCCGTTCTCCCAGGACTCCACCTCACAGCTCCGTCTCCCTCTGCTTGAGCTTGAGTCCCCAGGGATTGGCCCAGAACTGGAGTTCGGGGCGGTCGGGAGTGGGGCTCAGCACCGCCGGAGGCTTTGTTTCTTCCGGCTAGGGTAATCCAGCATCAGAGTCAGCATTCAGTCCTCTGTGCACTATGTGCGCGCGACTCCGGGGGCCCTGCTTTTCGCTGCTCCCCTGGGATTCCGCCTCACAGTCCTGTCTCCCCCTGCCTGAGCCTGGGTCCCCAGGGTCTGGCCCATAACTGGGGCTCAGCACTGCTGGTTCAGAGGTTCAGCCCAGGCCGGGGGTTTTATTTCCTTCCTGCTAGGGAACGCCAGGCAGGCCCCCAGCCCTCTCCTCCTCTCTGGCTGCGACCTCTCTGTGTGCATGTGCGTGCGGGGGCGGTAGATGTCTCCGTACCTTAGGCTTTTTTCAGCTCCTTTGATTTTCCTTCTGGTTTTCTCTTTCCTTCTTGTTGTAGAATTTTCAGTCAGTCGTCTACCTGTAGCTCTGGGCAATGTCCACTCTACATTTTAGTTGTATTCCATTGAAATTGTTGTGTGCTGCTGCGGTTAGGTGTCTACCTGAGCAGACATCTTGGATCCTCAGCCTGTATGGTTTTTCCGATTTATACATTTTTAAACATTGATTTCAAAGAGAGGAAGGGAGAGCTAGAAATATCAATGATGAGAGAGAATCATGGATCTGCTACCTCCTGCGCATGCCCCACCAGTGATCAAGCCTGAAACCCAGGCATGTGCTCTGACCAGGCATTGAACCAGTGACCTCTTGGTGCATGGGACGACACTCAACCACTGAGCCACACCTGCCGGGCTCAAAGCAGCCTTTTAAAAGCAGCCCAAGTCCTGTGGGATCATCCCTTGCTCAGTAGCTGCCAAGTACTCACAGGACCAGCATGGAAAATTCTACAAGGACGTCATCTGGGCTCTAACAGAGATTGCACTGAACCTGCAGGCCAGTCCGGGAGTTGCCATGGTAACATACTGCCTTACGATCCATAAACACGGAGCCTTTCTGCTTATGTAGATCTCTGTTGGGTGCTGCGATGTGCTACAGTTTCAGAATATGAGTTTTGCATTTTTGTTACATCTGATGCTAAGTATTTTATTCCTTTGATATTATTTAAGTGGAATTTTGTTAATTTTATCTTCTGATTGTTCATTGATAGTGTGCAGACATATAGTTGATTTCAGTACAGTGGAATCGAACTGAACTTATTAAGTCTAATTTTTTGAAAAAATAAATATATTACAGTTGACTTATTTACTCACATGGATGAACAATTGTGTGTTTTTCTGTTTTTTACTATGATGAATAAAGCTGCTGCCGAAACAGGTTTGGCTCCATGGATAGAGCATTGGTCTGCGGACTGAAGGGTCCCAGGTTCGATTCCAGTCAAGGGCATGTACCTTGGTTGCGGGCACATTCCCAGTGGGGGGTGTTGGGAGGCAGCTGGTTGATGTTTCTCTCTAACTCTCTCTCCCTTCCTCTCTGTAAGAAATCAATAAAATATTTTTTTTAAAAAAAGAATAAAGCTGCTGTAAACATACATACAAAACGTTCTGTGGTCACGTGCTCTTCTTTGGAGTACACCTCGGGTGTGGACTCAGACAATTCTTCCTTCACAAGAGGCGCCCACGCTGGCCTACGCGTTCCTGCTGCCAGTGCGGCACCGCTGCTCAGAGCGCCCTGGCCCAGGGCGGGCGGGACAGGCCCCTCTTCGCAGCTGCGGGCTTGGGGCCAGGCGCCCGGTGGCCGGTGCCTCCCTGCGAGCTGGTCCCAGCATCTGCCGTGGTGTGCCAGGCCCCGGGCACAGGGTGAGGCACAGCGGCGTGGCCAGACACGCAGTCCGCGGGCCGGAGGCTCCGCACAGCTCACCTTCCCCGCGCGCCAGCTGTCCGTGTCCTCCACCCCTGCGGAGGCGCTCACTTCCCCAGGGTGAGTCAGCGGGCCTGTCTGCTGGGCCCAGGTCAGCGTCCCTCCTCGCGGGAGAGTGGGGAGCACTGGGCCGGCGATGGAGAGGATGGAGGGTGGAGAAGGCGATGGCGACAGGGCAGCGGGAGAGCACCGCTGTGGCTGACTGCTCAAGGCTGCGCCACTCGCTTAGGGAAACGCAGGTCAGTCCTCCCTGCCCATGCCACCCGCTCCGTACTACCCGCTCCCGTGCTACTCTCTCCGTGCCACCCGGTCCGTGCCAAGGCCCGGAGCCGTGCCTTTAGGGTCCTGTCATTGGAAAGGGGAAGCACATTCTGTCACCCATGACCCACGCTTCTGTGAGAAGGAAGCCGGAGGTTGAAGGGGCACAGGCCACAGGAGCCACCCGCTGGACACGGAGGGCAGGGCGGCCGGATGAGCGGCTGCAGCTCTGGCTGTGAAATGCGGGCGGAGTCCACGCAGGCCTGGCAGACCATGCTCCCTCCAAGAGCGGCAGGCTCAGCCCCAGGCCTGCCTCTGGCCGCGGAAGGGAAGTGAGACCAGCACCTAGCCGCACCGATCCCACCCTGGCTGACCGAGCCAGGAGCCGAGAGGCTGAGTGGGGCGGGGCCGAGAGCTGAGACCTGGGCCCGGACACCGGGCAGTCACGCCTCAGGACGCTCCGGCATCCCTGCCTGGCTCCGGGTGCAGTGGTCCTGAGGGAGGTGGGTCCTGAGGAGGTGGGTCCTGAGGGAGGAGGCGGTCCTGAGGGAGGAGGCGGTCCTGAGGGAGGAGGAGGTCCTGAGGGAGGAGGCAGTCTGAGGGAGAAGGCAGTCTGAGGGAGCAGGCGGTCCTGAGGGAGGTCGGTCCTGAGGGAGGAGGCGGTCTGAGGGAGGTTTTGTCCTGAGGGAGGAGGAGGTCCTGAGGGAGGAGGCAGTCCTGAGGGAGGTCGGTCCTGAGGGAGGAGGCGGTCCTGAGGGAGGAGGCGGTCCTGAGGGAGGAGGCGGTCCTGAGGGAGGTCGGTCCTGAGGGAGGAGGCGGTCCTGAGGGAGGAGGCAGTCTGAGGGAGGAGGCGTCCTGAGGGAGGAGGCGGTCCTGAGGGAGGAGGCGGACTGAGGGTGGAGGCGGTCTGAGGGAGGTGGTGTCCTGAGGGAGGAGGCGGTCCTGAGGGAGGAGGCAGTCCTGAGGGAGGAGGAGGTCCTGAGGGAGGAGGCGGACTGAGGGTGGAGGCGGTCTGAGGGAGAAGGCGGTCTGAGGGAGGAGGCAGTCTGAGGGAGGTGGTGTCCTGAGGGAGGAGGCGGTCCTGAGGGAGGAGGCGGTCTGAGGGAGAAGGCGGTCTGAGGGAGGAGGCGGTCCTGAGGGAGGAGGCGGTCTGAGGGAGGTGGTGTCCTGAGGGAGGAGGCAGTCTGAGGGAGGTGGTGTCCTGAGGGAGGAGGCGGTCCTGAGGGAGGAGGCAGTCTGAGGGAGGTGGTGTCCTGAGGGAGGAGGCGGTCTGAGGGAGGGGGCAGTCTGAGGGAGGTGGTGTCCTGAGGGAGGAGGCATCCTGAGGGAGGAGGCAGTCCTGAGGGAGGAAGCGGTCCTGAGGGAGGAGGAGGTCCTGAGGGAGGAGGCGGTCCTGAGGGAGGTGGCGGTCTGAGGGAGGAGATGGGTCTGAGGGAGGAGGCGGTCCTGAGGGAGGAGGCGGTCCTGAGAGAGGAGGCAGTCTGAGGGAGAAGGCAGTCTGAGGGAAGAGGCGGTCCTGAGGGAGGTCGGTCCTGAGGGAGGAGGCGGTCTGAGGGAGGAGGCGGTCTGAGGGAGGTGGTGTCCTGAGGGAGGAGGCAGTCTGAGGGAGAAGGCAGTCTGAGGGAGGAGGCGGTCCTGAGGGAGAAGGCGGTCCTGAGGGAGGAGGCGGTCTGAGGGAGGAGGCGGTCCTGAGGGAGATCGGTCCTGAGGGAGGAGGTGGTCCTGAGGGAGGAGGCAGCCTGAGGGAGATCGGTCCTGAGGGAGGAGGTGGTCCTGAGGGAGGAGGCAGCCTGAGGGAGGTGGTGTCCTGAGGGAGGAGGCAGTCTGAGGGAGGAGGCGGTCTGAGGGAGGAGGCAGCCTGAGGGAGGAGGTGGGTCTGAGGGAGGTCGGTCCTGAGGGAGGAGGCGGTCCTGAAGGAGGCCACTGTGAGTTCATTCTCTGAGGTGAACAGGGGGCCCAGCGCCTGGCCTGGGCTTTGGCGCCTGCTCCAGCCTCCCCCTCTGGTCCGTGCTGACTTTTGTCCTTCGTGTGGTCTCTGTCCTCCCCCCACATGGTCAACACATCGAAGAAACAGACCAGAAACCCCCTCCACTCATCCCCTCGCCGGCCTCTCCTCGCCGGCCTCTCCTCACTGGCCTCCTCTCGCCTGGCCTCCCCTGACCCCGCACCACCACTCTAACCCCCCGCACCTCCACCCTAACCCCCCCACCTCCACCCTAACCCCCCCCTCCACCCTAACCCACCCACACCTCACCCTAACCCCCCCACCTCCACCCTAACCCCCCCACCTCCACCCTAACCACCCCACACCTCACCCTAACCCCCTCACCTCCACCCTAACCACCCCACACCTCCACCCTAACCCCCCACCTCCACCCTAACTCCCCCACCTCCACCCTAACCCCACACCTCACCCTAACCCCCACACCTCCACCCTAACCCCCTCACCTCCACCCTGTCCCCCCACCTCCACCCTAACCCCCCCACCTCCACCCTAACCCCCCCACCTCCACCCTCCCCCACCCCCACCCTAACCACCCCTAACCCCCCCACCTCCACCCTAACCCCCACCCCCCCCACCTCCACCCTAACCCCCTCACCTCCACCCTAACCCCCTCACCTCCACCCTCCCCCCCCCCCCACCCTCCACCCTAACCCCCCCACCCCCCAACAACCAACCCTCCCCCACCCTCCACCTAACCCCCTCACCTCCACCCTAACCCCCTCACCTCCACCCTAACCCCCCCACCTCCACCCTAACCCCCCCACCTCCATCATAACCCCCTCACCTCCACCCTAACCCCCCCACCTCCACCCTGAACCCCCACACCTCCACCCTACCCCCCCCCTCCACCCTCCACCCTCACACCCACCCCCCCCCTCCACCCTAACCCCCTCACCTCCACCCTAACCCCCTCACCTCCACCCTGCCCCCACCTCCACCCTAACCCCCCGCACCTCCACCCTAACCCCCTCACCTCCACCCTAACCCCCCCACCCTCCACCCTAACCCCCCGCACCTCCACCCTAACCCCCCCACCTCCACCCTAACCCCCCCACCTCCACCCTAACCCCCTCACCTCCACCCTAACCCCCCGCACCTCCACCCTAACCCCCTCACCTCCACCCTAACCCCCCCACCTCCACCCTAACCCCCCCACCTCCACCCATCCTACCCAACCCCCTCACCGCCACCCTAACCCCCTCACCTCACACCCTAACCCCCACCTCCACCCTACCACCGACCCCCCCCACCTCCACCCTAACCCCCCCCCACCTCCACCCTAACCCCCCCCACCTCCACCCTAACCCCCCCACCACCTCCACCCCTAACCCCCACCCGCACCCCCACCCTAACCCCCCCGCACCCCACCTACCACCCCCCACCTCCACCCTAACCCCCCACCTCCACCCTAACCCCCACCGCACCTCCACCCTCCAACCCCCCCCACCTCCACCTAACCCCCTCACCTCCACCCTAACCACCCCCACCTCCACCCTACCCCACCACCCCCACCCTCCACCCTCACCCTCCCGACCTAACCCCCTCACCCCCCAACCCACCTCACCCCCACCCCTCCCCCCCCCTCCCCCTAAACCCCTCCCTCCACCCTAAACCCCCCCACCTCCACCCTACCCCCCCACCTCCACCCTTACCCCACACCTCCACCCGAACCCCCACTACACCCACCCCCCCCCTCCACCCTAACCCCCCGCACCTCCACCCTGCCCCCCCACCTCCACCCTAACCCCCTCACCTCCACCCTAACCCCCTCACCTCCACCCTGCCCCCCCACCTCCACCCTGTCCCCTCACCTCCACCCTAACCCCCCGCACCTCCACCCTAACCCCCCGCACCTCCACCCTAACCCCCCTCACCTCCACCCTAACCCCCCCACCTCCATCCCCTAACCCCACCCCACACCCACCTCCACCCTACCCCCCCCACCTCCACCCTAACCCCCCGCACCGCCACCCTAACCCCCTCACCTCCACCCTAACCCCCCCACCTCCACCCTAACCCCCTCACCTCCACCCTAACCCCCCCGCACCTCCACCCTAACCCCCTCACCTCCACCCTAACCCCCCGCACCTCCACCCTGCCCCCCACACCTCCACCCTACCCCCCTCACCTCCACCCTAACCCCCCGCACCTCCACCCTGCCCCCCCCACCTCCACCCTGCCCCCCACACCTCCACCCTAACCCCCCGCACCTCACCCTAACCCCCTCAACATTCACCCTAACCCCCACCCTCCACCCTCACCCCCGCACCGCCACCAACCCCCTCCCTCCACCCTAACCCCGCACCTATCCACACGGCCCCCCCCCTCCACCTAACCCCCTCACTCCACCATAACCCCCTCAACCTCCACACTGACCCCCCACCTCCACCCTCCTAAACCCCCTCACCTCACCCTACCCCCCGCAACCTCCACCCTAACCCCCCCCCACTCCACCCTAACTCACGCACCTACCCCACACCCTCACCTCCACCCTCTAACCCCAACACCTCCACCCTAACCCCCTCCCTCCCCCCTAACCCCCTCACCTCCACCCTAAACCCCCCGCACCCCACCCTAACCCCCCGCACCTCCACCCTAACCCCCTCACCTCCACCCTAACCCCCCACCTCCACCCTAACCCCCGCACCTCCACCCTAACCCCCCACCTCCACCCTGCCCCCCTCACCTCCACCCTAACCCACCCACACCTCCACCCTGCCCCCCACACCTCCACTCTGCCAGGTGCTGGGAGACTGGGAAGGGCAGGCGGGATGGCATTGGGAAGGTGGTGAAGTGGGCTGTCTTCTCACCTCTGCCTGGACCACAGGAAGTGCCAGGCTGCACCCCCTGCATTTCCCTCTTCCTGGGTCACCGATTGCTCCCCCTGAACCCCCTGGCCTCCCAGTCACAGGGCCTCTTCCCTGCCTTCCCCTCCCCTTCCTTCCCTCCCCCCTCTCCTCTCCACACCCTCCCCTCCGCCCTCTCCCCTCCTTTCTCTCCACACCCTTCCCTCCCACACTCTCCCCTCCTTTCCCTCCTCCCTTTCCCCTCCTCCCCTCTTCCTCTCCCTCCCCTTCTCCTCCTCACACCTCCCCTCCTCCCCTCCCCCTCCCTCCCCCTCCTATCCGCACCCTCCCCTCCCCCCTCTCCCCTCCTTTCCCTCCTTCCCTCCCCCTTCTTCCCCTCTCCCCAGCTGTGAGTAAACCAGTTTATTCCCTCAGAGAAACCTGGCCTTCTGGCCTCCCTGCGCCTGTGCTGCCTGCTCAGGGAGCCCTCCCTGTGGGCAGACCCCTTCTCAGACAGCACCCAGGCTTGTACTTCGGTCTGCACCCAGGGAGTCAAACTCACTGCCTGCGGGCTGCATGCGGCCACAACAGATATTTTTGGGGCCCAGCCAATATGATGGTATGTAAGAAATGGTTTAATAAAAATTTCATAACTTAATTTTATAATACCCTGTTATACATGACCATTAATAACGAGCTACAATGTTCGCCTATGACTGATGACTGTCATTGTGCTGCATCCATTTCCCTTTCGCGCCTTGCGTGCAGGCACACCTTTTCTCTCCACCTACACCAGCAGCGGATATTCTAGCAGCCGATGGCCACGTCATTAGTCTTGGCCTGACTTGTTTGGTGTGCACAAGAGGAAATATTTTGCTTCCGGAGAGCAAGAAAAATAGGTTTACTTGTGTTACGCTTATTAATTTGTGCAGTTATTCAGTGTCTGGTAAGTTAAGGTTCAAGAAAAATATTAATTTTATTAAAATGTTCTATCATTTTATCTTAACAATGACTCATTTATTTCTGCTCTTTAAAAAAGTATATTTTATTGATTTTCTTACAGAGAGGAAGGGAGAGGTATAGAGAGTTAGAAACATTGATGAGAGAGAGTCATCGATCAGCTGCCTCCTGCACACCTCCTACTGGGGATGTGCTGGCACCGAGGTACATGCCCTTGACCGGAATCGAACCTGGGACCCTTCAGTCCGCAGGCCAATGCTCTATTCATTGAGCCAAACCGGTCAGGGCTATTATTCAACATGTCTCTATCCAAGTAAATCTACGCTTGTATGAAAGTTGAAGCTTTTGTTTTGTGCAGCCCACATCAGCTTACACCTTGTTTATTTGGCTGGTCCTCCGGCTCCACACTGCTGCGGGCTGCGGCCCCCGCCCTCCGGCCGCCGGCCAGCACCGGGGCCTCAGGGAGCGGTGCTTGGAGGGAGCTCTCGGTAGCTAGTGTTGGCCTGCGCTGTCCCGGTTCCTCAGCGAGGACCTGCATGACCTGCATTTGCTGTCTGAAAGGGCTTGGCATTCTCAGAAGGAGCCGCTGGCCCTCTGCACGCGCTGGGCTCTCGCTGAGAAGCATCTCCTCGGAGCTCTGGCCGCACTGCGGGGCTGTCTGGGCGTCCAGGCTGCGGGGCCCAGGCTGCGGGGTCCAGGCTGCGGGGCCCAGGCTGCGGGGCCCAGGCGGTCTGTGGGCCCAGGCTGCGGGGCCCAGGCTGCGGGGCCCAGTCTGGGGGGTCCCAGGCGGTCTGTGGGCCCAGGCTGCGGGGCCCAGGGCGGCTGTGCCAGGGAGCACCACGGCGGAGCTGTCCGGGGTGAGGAGCCCTGCTGCAGAGAATGCCCGCCTGTTGTGATGACATCACCCAGGTTAAATGAACAAAGAGTGTGGGACGCGGGGAAGAAAGCCCCGGTTCCCTTCCTCTCCGAGCTCCTTTGTCTGGGGTCTGGGACACAGGGAAGCTCTCATTAGCCTAAAACCCTTGATAAGAGGAGAACAGACAACCCCCAACCAGAAAGGAAAGGCAGGTACAAGGGCACAGAGGGTGGCGGGCGCGGGAACGCGGTGATGAGGGAGTGGGGGAGCGGCGCCCCAGGCTCAGGGAGCCTCCGGGCCTGGAGGCAGGCGGACACCGCGTCAGTTTGAGGTCCAGCCACCCCATCTGCCATGGTCGCTGAAGCACAAGCTTGGGTTCTACGTGCTCGTGGCTGTCAGTCTTTCCACCCAGTGTTACCCAGTGTCTACTGGGAGCCTGGCTCTGTGCTGGCGGAGTATGGAGGCGAGGGGCCCGGCCGGCCCCAGCCTTCAAGGCTCCCAGTGTGGTGAGCCGCAGCCCTGTCAGCGGCTCGGCACAGCTGGGCCTGGCGATGACGTCAGCGGCTCGGCACAGCTGGGCCTGGTGATGACGTCAGCGGCTCGGCACAGCTGGGCCTGGCGATGACGTCAGCGGCTCGGCACAGCTGGGCCTGGTGATGACGTCAGCGGCTCGGCACAGCCGGGCCCCGCGATGACGTCAGCGGCTCGGCACAGCTGGGCCCCGCGATGACGTCAGTGGCTCAGCGAAGGGAGAAGGGCGCCGCCGCCGCAGGGCCAGCCAGGGCTTGCTGGAGGCAGGAGCCCAGGGCCGTGGGGACCTCAGAGTCGGCAGAGGAGGGGCCTGCTGGGCAGAGGGGACAGGAGGCGGGCGGTGGAGGGAGGCTCCGCGGGTCGGGGAAGCGGAGCCTTGCGCCAGGCAGTGGGGCTGGAGCGGGGCTGGGTGTGGGTCGCTGGGTGGCTGGGCCGTCAGCAGAGGTGACGCGGCCATGCTTGGGGGCTGCGGGCTGCTGCCTCTTCCAGGGCGGCCCCGGGGCTCCCGAGGGGTTCCTGCCAGCCCTGGGGACCGGACCGAGGGGTTCCTGCCAGCCCTGGGGACCGGGCCGAGGGGTTCCTGCCAGCCCTGGGGACCGGGCCGAGCCCGAGGGGTTCCTGCCAGCCCTGGGGACCGGGCCGAGCCCGAGGGGTTCCTGCCAGCCCTGGGGACCGGACCGAGGGGTTCCTGCCAGCCCTGGGGACCGGGCCGAGGGGTTCCTGCCAGCCCTGGGGACCGGACTGAGCCCGAGGGGTTCCTGCCAGCCCTGGGGACCGGACCGGGCCGAGGGGTTCCTGCCAGCCCTGGGGACCGGACCGGGCCGAGGGGTTCCTGCCAGCCCTGGGGCCTCAGGAGCGGCCAGAGGCCTGCCTGCCCGCCGGGGCTCTGGCAGAGGCCGGCTGGCTGCTTCGCGTTGAAATGTCCGGAGATGACGTCATGGCAGCTGTCACGGGCTTCCGCGCAGCGGGGGCTCCTGCCCCGGGAGCAGAGCGGCGGCCGAGGTCAGCGCAGCGCGGAGCGGCCGTCCACGTGGCGGGCTCAGACGGCGCCGCCTCCCCGCCCTGCAGCCCGGGAAGCGCCTTTCTGAGCGGAGGGGCAGCCGCGGAGAACCGTGGTTTTGGCATCAGTTTCCTAGTTAGGCAACGGCTTCCGCCTCCAGCCGGTGCCGCCAGCCCCTGGATTTCCGCTCGTTCTCCGCCGGCCGGGCTCCGGGCCAGCAGGCCTCTCCGGGGCAGACGGAGAGGCTGGGGAGAGCCCCGGGGAAGGTTCCATGAGGGGAAGGACTCGAACCCGGGCAGGGTCCACAGGGCTGCGGGAGAGGGCAGGGAGCACCCCGGGCCTGGGGTCTTTCCTGGCACAAAGGGTCAGACTGAGGTTTCAGACGTTGTGACTAATGTGACTAATGGACTTAAGTAAACCGGGGGTGGAGGGGGAGGAAGGGAAGCAAAGCTGAGGAAATCTGGGAAAATTACACACGAAGATACAAACACGGGGTCAAGCAGGGGCCGGCCAGAGTGCGGACCCAGCGGCACTGTGCGTGGACACCGCGTCCTAGGCGACCGGAACGTGGGAGCACCAGAGCCCCGTCTCTGCTTTGTTGAATTATGAAAGCACTCCAGCTGTAGGAAACCAAACCATAGGCGAGTGAGTTAAAGTGGGAGTTAAAGCCCCACCCCTACCCTCCCAGCCTCCAGCGGCTCCTACAGCCAGTCTCCTCTTGTTTAGGCCTCATGATGACACTATGAGGTAAGAACTATTATTATCCTTGGTTTTTAAAAATTTAGCATTGCGATAGTGCTGATATGTGCGTGGATGTACATATATCTGAGTTCTGCTTTTATTTTAAACTAGAGGTCCGGTGCACTCTATTTGTGCAAGAATAGGCCTTCCTTCCCCTGGCTTCGCTCCCGGCCACCTGGTAGCTGCCAAGTCCCCGCTCCCTGACTGCCTGGGAGCCCCCAAATCCTCACTCCCAGCCGGAGCACGGCTCCTGTAGCTCCCTCCCCTCCTCATAGCAGGTGTCCCATCCTGGCTGGTGACTCTGTATCTGAACATGCAAATTAAACTGCCATCTTTGTTGGATTAATTTGCATACTCACTCCTGATTGGCTGTGGGCGTAGTGGCTGTATGGTCAATTTACATGTTTGTCTATTCTTAGGTAAGACTAGAGGCCTGATGCACAAATTTGTGCACAGGTGGGGTCCCTCAGCCTGGCTGGCGATCAAGACCCATGATGGGGTGGGCTGGCTGGGGGAGGAACTGTAGGAAGTTGGCTGGCCAGGGGGAGGGACCATGGGCGGTTGACTGGCCAGCTGGGGGGAGGGAAGGGGCTGTGGGAGGTTGGCTGTGGGAGTGCACTGACCACCAGGGGGAAGCTCCTGTGTTGAATGTCTGCCCTTGGTGGTCATTGTGCATCATAGTGACCAGTTGTTCTGGTCGTTCGGTTGTACCAGTTGTTCAGTCATAATGGTCACTTAGGCATGTATATATATATATATATATATATATATAGAGAGAGAGAGAGAGAGAGAGAGAGAGAGAGAGAGAGGAGAAGAGAGAGGGAGAGAGAGGAGAGAGAGAGAGAGAGAGAGAGAGAGAGAGAGAGGAAGAGTGAGAGAGAGAGAAAAGAGAGAGAGACAGAGAGGGAGGGAGAGAGAGAGACAGAGAGAGATAGAGAGAGAGGCCCAGTGCATGAAATCCATGCACAGTGTGTCCCTAGGCCTGGCAGGCAATCAAAGTGCGAGCTTTTGGTGTGGAAGGGCAGCTCCCAGCTGACCTCTGGGCCCTGGCCAGCACATTGGCCCCAGGTCCCCGCCTTCCCCCCTTTGCTTGAATCCTCAGCGCCTGGGAGCCGGATGGCAGCCCCACCCTTGCCACTGTTGCTGGTCGCCATCTGCGGGGTGATGGGCAGGGCGAGTGGGCCCTGCTCACACCTGCCTTGGCCTGGTGCCACCTGCTCACCTGCTCCACCACCCGCAACAGTCCCGCTCTTGTCGGGGCCCAGAGGGCCTGGCAGCACCTCCCCTGCTGCCCGCTGCTGGCACCATGTTGCCAATGCCCGCCATGTTCCCTGCCGCCCCCTAATGGTCAGTTCATGTCATAGTGAGTGATTAAACTCCTAGTAGAGCCGAAGCTGGTTTGGCTCAGCAGTAGAGCGTCGGTCTGCGGACTGAAATGTCCTGGATTTGATTCTGGTCAAGGGCATGTACGTTGGTTATGGGCACATCCCCAGTAGGGGGTGTGCAAGAGGCAGCTGGTCTATGTTTCTCTCTCATTGACGTTTCTAGCTCTCTATCTCTCCCTTCCTGTCTGTAAAAAATCAATACAATATATTTAAAAAATTAAAAATAAATAAATAAATAAACAAACTCCTAGTAGAACTCTCAGTTTATTAGGCTTTTATTATATAGGATAACAGCTATATTGAAATATAATTCACATGCCATGCAATTAACCCTTGTAAAGTGTACAATTGAATGGGTTATTTTATTTATTTATTTATTTATTATTAAAAAAAGTAAATCTTTATTGTTCATATTATTACAAATGTTCCTCACTTTTCCCCCCCTCCATTGCTTCTCTCCTCCAGGTTCACACCGCACCCTATGCCCTTTTCCCATCCCACATTGTCCTCATCCATAGGTGCACAGTTTATGTTCAGTCTCTTCCCACACCCCCCACTCATCTTTTCTTTTTTAAATATATTTTATTGATTTTTCACACAGAGGAAGAGAGAGATAGTTAGAAACATCGATGAGAGAGAATCATCGATCAGCTGCCTCTTGCACACCCCCTACTGGGGATGTGCCCACAACCAAGATACATGCCCTTGCCCGGAATTGAACCCGGGACCTTTCAGTCCGCAGGCTGACGCTCTATCCACTGAGCCAAACCGGTCCCGGCCCCACTCCCCTTTTCCCTGAGAATCGTCAGTTCACTCCCCTTGCATACCTCTGATTCTATTATATTCAACAGTTAATATTGTTCATCAGATTTTTAATTCCCTTGGTTTTTAGGTTCACTTGTTGATAGTTACATATTTGTTGTTCATAATTCTTATCTTTATTTTCTTCCTCTTCCTAAAGAACCCCTTTTAGCAATTCATATAATTCTGGTTTGGCGGTGATGAACTCCTTTAGCTTTCTTTTATCTGGCCTTTGATTCTGAGTGATAGCTTTGCTGGGTAGAGTATTTTTGGCTGCAGGTTCTTGCTATTCATCACCTTGAATATTTCTTGCCATTCCCATCTGGCCTGCATGGTTTCTGTTGAGAAATCAGCTGACAATCGTATGGGTGCTCCCTTGTAGGTAATTAACTGTTTTTCTCTTGCTGCTTTTAATATTCTCTCTTTGTCTTTTGCTCTTGGAATTTTAATTATGATGTGTCTTGGTGTGGTCTTCTTTGGATTCCTTTTGTTTGGGGTTCTCTGCGCTTCCTGGACTTTAAGTCTAATTCTTCACCAGGTGGAGGAAGTTTTCTGTCACTATTTCTTTCAGTATGTTTTCTGTATCTTGCTCTCTGTCATCTTCTGGGACCCCCATAATTCTGATGTTGGTTCACTTGACGCTGTCCCAGAGGTTTCTTACACTATCTTCAACTTTCTGGTTTCTCTTGCCTTCTTGCTTCTGTGGAGGAGTGTCTTCTGGTTCTTTGTGTTCCAAATCTTTGACCTGATTCTTGCGATCTTCCATTCTGTTTTTAGGACTTTATAATATATATATATATATTTTTTATTTCAGACAATGTATTCTTTTTTTTTTTGGCTGTCTTTGTGTGCAGTCTTTTTTTTTCTTTCTTCAGATCATTGTTAAAATACCATCAGGTTATTCCTCAAGAAAGAGCAAAGATCACTCTCTACAGAAACTTAGAAATTATGTACAGAACTGTACAAAACAGGACATCACGTTAGCTGAAGCCTGACTGCTGACCAGAGTGGATTCTGAGTACTCTCCGCAGGAAAGTGGGCAGGGCGGGGAAGGCAGCCATCTGTATCAAACCTCAGCTGCCACCAGGGCGAGTCTTGTGATGGTCACAGATCAGAGGCTCCGTGTTTGGAAGTTCAAGTACATCTTGAGTTTCATGTATCTATTTGGCTACATCCCTGGCTGAGGTGCCATTAAGTCAATGTCACTTAAATTCCTGGCCAGCCAAACTCCTGCAGCGAAAAGTCCCAAATTGAGGATCAAGTTCCTCTGGAAATCATTCCTATCCGTGGCGAAGCGGTAGACGCCCCGAAGCCAGTCTCCCACGTTGTCTGGAATCTCTGGGGCTTCATTCTCGGAGCTGCCAGCGTTCACCCGACCTCGCTGGAAGCCATAGCAGCACCTCCATGCTCCGCAAGGCCTGACAGCGAACCACAATGTATTCTTTATTTCTAGTTGATCCCTTTTCATATCCTCATAGGTCTCATTTATTTTATTGGCCTTTTCTAGGAAATTCTTGAAAAACCTTATAAGTGGTTTTGAACTCTATATCCATCCACTTTTTGTCCTCCTTTTCTTTCATTTGTTTTCTTGTCTCGGCATTTTCGCAGCTTCCCTGAGTTGGAATCCTTAAAAGTCTCTTTGTTTAGTTTGGCTGGGGCGGAGTTTCAGGGTTGAGCCTACAGCCTTGACTTCCGTCAGCCCCGCCCTATGAGGCTCCTGAGTCTCAGTGTTCCTCAGTGTCCTTCAGTACTCTGCTGCAAGCACCTCTGAGAGAAAGGTGCCCTCGAGTTTCGCCCACTACCAAACAGTCTAGACTCTCCCCCAATGAGCCTGGAACTGGGGTTCAGTTCAGTTGGAAGTGGGGTTGGAAGTGGGGTTCAGAGCAACCCGGAGCTTTTGTCTCCTTCCCGCCAGGGCAATGTAGCAGCCGAGTCAACAGTCCGTCCTCTGCGCGTAATGTGCGCGCCTCTGGGACTGCCTTTCGCCGCTCCCCTGAGGTTCTGCCTCACAGCCCCGGCTCCCTTCTTATGTGTCTGGATCCCCAGCGTCTCCCTCAGAACTGGGGTTCAGTGCAGTCGGAACTGGGGTTCAGCACAGTCTGGAGCTTTTATCTCCTTCCCGCTAGGGAACGCCAGCCAGGCACTCAGCCTTCCCCTCCTTTCCAGCTCCATCCTCTCTGCGTGCGCAACATGTCTCAGTACCTTAGGCTTTTACAGCTCCTCTGATTTTCCTTCAGGTTTTCTCTTTCCTTCTTGTTGTAGAATTTGCAATCAGTCGACTTTCCTGTAGTTATGGGTAATGTCCATTTTGTATTTTAGTTGTATTTTATTCTATTTATTTATTTATTTAAAAATATATTTTATTGATTTTTTTTTTACAGAGAGGAAGAGAGAGGGATAGTGAGTTAGAAACATCAATGAGAGAGAAACATTGATCATCCACCTCCTGCACACCCCCTACTGGGGATGTGCCCGCAACCAAGGCACATGCCCTTGACCGGAATCGAACCTGAGACCCTTTAGTCTATAGGCTGACGCTCTATCTACTGAGCCAAACTGGTTTCTGCTGAATGGGTTATTTTAAATTAAAAATTGTAATTACTTAGAAGCATTTGGGATGTCAATAAAAAAGCTGCAACTTTTTTTTTCCAATTACAGAGTGATAGTCAGTTAATAAAACAATGATTTTGTATAAATTGCATCAGAGACAAGTGAAGATAAAACCTACCACCCCATACATAAGTAATTTGTACTTTGCACCAACAAGAACCTGATTTATTTTTTTTTTTATTTTTTTTTTATTTTTTTTTATTTTTTTATTTTTTTTTGTTTCTTTTCTTTTTTAAGAACCTGATTTAAATTTCCCTGCCAGGATGCAGCCCCATACTATACCAGGCAAGTTTGGTTGCTACGGAAAATACCACCAGGATAGCGTCATCTAAAGACACATTCGGTAGGGTAGTAATTGCACAAGAAAGAGACACTGCACAGTTTGAAAACAAATCTGATACAGCTTTATATTTCAAATATTTTCTTTAAAAGGAATGAGTTGTGGGAGAATCAAGATGGCAGGGTAGGTAAATACCAGAACTTGCCACCTCTCACAATCACATCAAAATTGCAATTAAAATGCTCTGCTGGCATGGCTCAGTGGTTGAGCATTGACCTATGAACCAGAAGGTCACTGTTAGATTGCAGGTCAGGGCATATGCCCATGTTGCTGGTTCGATGTCCAGTGTGGGGCTTACGAGAGGCAGCTGATCAATGATTCTCTCTCATCACTGATGTTTCTCTCCCTCTCTCTCTCTCTCTCTCTCTCTCTCTCTCTCTCTCTCTCTCTCCCTCTCTCTCCCTCCCTCCCTCTCCCTTCATCTCTGAAATCAATAAAAAGATATTTAAAAAATTACAACTAGAATATAGAACAACCATCATTCAGAACCTCCTGAAATCTGGCTGAATGGAAGTCCTACCAATAGAGAAGTAAAGAAGAAAGCACATCGAGATGGGTAGGAGGGATGCAGGTGAATTTGGGTTGGTCTGACACCCACATGTGTTGTGTGTTTTTTAAATATATATATATATATATATATATATATATATATATATATATATATATATATATTGTTTTTTTTAAATAAAATATACATTTTACTTATTTTTCACAGAGAGGAAGAGAGAGGGACAGAGAGCCAGAAACATCGATGAGAGAGAATCATCAATTAGCTGCCTCTTGCACACCCCCCACCAGGGATGTGCTCGCAACCAAGGTACATGCCCTTGACTGGAATCGAACCCGGGACCCTTCAGTCCACAGGCTAACACTCTATCCACTGAGCTAACCGGTCTTGGCTGTTTTTTTTTTTTAAGTGTTTATTTATTTATTTATTTTTTAATTGAGAGAGATATCATGGCTACAGAGACCTCTCATAAGGAGCAAGGGGTCCCAGCCCCACACCAGACCCTTCAGCCCAGGGTTTCAGAGCTGGGAAGAGAAGTCCTGTAACTTTAGGCTGTAGAAGCCAGCAGGGATTGTGGCTGTGACACTGAGGCTGCTGCAGACCCAGGCAGTTCCTCTTAAAGGGCCAGCACACAGACTTACTTAGACTCACTCTGCTCCAGCGCTACAGAAACAGAGGATCCAGGGATATATCACTAACTGTGGTTTAACGTGTTTGATGTAGATCTAAGACTACACCACTAACCCACTGTGCACATGCTAGTAAACTCTTCTTTCACAGGAGGTCCTCGGGTTACACTGGGATCCGTTCCTATGGCGACAGGAAGCAATTTTTGCCTTCAGTCAGAGCCCACCTACATAAGCACCCAGGTCACTCACATGGAGCGCAGACACAGAGTAATGAAGTGAAACTGAAAAAACTTAAAAGAAAGATAACAATTCCTGACCTTTACTTGTGGTAAATAAATAATAAAAACATAAAGCACCTATGTACATGTGTTGAAATGACAGAACTTAAAAAAAAAAAGGGAAATTGGGGCATAACCACGAAATGATGTATGTTAAGTTCAATGTAACCTGAGGTCTGTGTGTAATTTGCTGTTGGTTTTCAGGGAATGCTTTTTATTTTATTACTAGAGGTCTGGTGCACAAAACTTGTGTGTGTAGGGGGGTTCCCTCATCCCGGCCTGCACCCTCACCAATCCGGGAACCTCTCAGTTGATGTCTGACTGCTGGTTCCTAACCGCTCACCTGCCTGCCTGCCTAATTGCCCCTAACCCCTCTGCCTGGCTGATTGCCCCTAACCACCTCTGCCTGGCTGCCTGATTGCCCCATAACTGCTCCCCTGCTGGCCTGATTGCCCCTAACTGCCTCTGCCTCTCCCTGCACCTGGGACCCAGGATTCCCTCCTCTGGCTGGCCACAGGCACCTGGGACTCAGGCTTCCCTTCCTCTGGCCGGCCACAGGCACCCAGGACCCAGGATGGCTTCGCCTGGGCAGCAGCTGCAGGCGTCTGGGACCATGGAGTGTGTGGCTTGTCTCTCTCCTGGGCCGCAGCCTGGCTGGTCCCCATTCCTCTCTCATGAGCTTCTTTGTACCTGTCTGGTACTGGTCCCCACTTCTCTCTCCCGGTGTTGAGTTCCTGTGTGATGGTGTGACGGCATGATGACCATTTGCATATTAGCTCTTTTATTACATAGGATTTTTTTTTTTTTTTTTTTTTTTTAGGATGAAGCAATCCTTTATTTTTAGATACTTTCACAAAGAAGTTGTCAGTACATAAGCTTTCCAGTGGAGAAGATGAACATGAAAATCAGACTCCAGCTGCTGCTCTGCTTAGGGCCTTGGGTTCTCCTCCTTGCCCGTGTGGTGGGGTGGAGGTGTGTACTTCCCCTCCTTGATTAGCTTATTCCGCTGTTTCACGATGGCACTCAGGCATTTCATCGTTTTCTGCCGAAGCAGACATTCTAATAAATCTTCATATTCTATATTGCACTCTTTCCGTGCGTGGATACCACCAATTCCATGTGAACATTCTATCCATTCTTTTTCAAAAGCATGGCATCGAGCTGGAATCCTGTGAGGCTGTTCAGCACTCTGGATTGACAGCCAGCGGTCTAAGTCAATGCCCAGCTTCTTCTGTATATCAAAGAAAGGCGTGGCATCCTGCTGCGAGGCCCTTGTTCCTGGCTCCTGGAACAGTATTACATAGGATTTTTAAAAATTGATTTTGAGAGAGAGGAACATCAATTTGTCTCCCACTTATTTATGTATTCGCTTGCTGCTTCTTTTTTGTGCCCTGACCAGGGCTTGAACCTGCAATCTTGGTGCATCAGGAAGACACTCTCTAATCAACTGAGCTATTCAGCTAGGGACATGTTTTTTTAAGTTCATTTTGTGTGTAATTATGTTAATTAGTTACATAGTTCCAAAGTCAGATCATGAAAACAGGGTGGATCAGGAAAACCTCATTTCTATCTGTGTCTCCTCCATTCTATTTCCTCCTTCCCCGAGGGAAGCCATTTAAAACGTTTTTGGCTTATCCTTTAGGGTTAATATATGTAACACTAGAGGCCCAGTGCACGAAATCCTAACAGCTGCCTCCCCTCCCCCGGCCGCCTGCTCTGCCGCTGCCGCTAGTCACGCCTGTGGGGCCCCCTCACGCTGCCACCTCCCGGCTCCCAGGCACTGAGGAGCCGGGCAGCGGTCGCCCCGCCCGCCCCGCCGCCTCAGCTGGGGCCCTGTGCCCAGATGGGCGGGGCATTGGGCCCCACTTGGCTCCCTCAGTGCCTGGTGGTGGGCGATGGGCCTGGCATCGCTCACTCACCTGTTCCGCCATTCTGCCCTCACCCACTCTCACTGGGCCATCGAGGCCCGAGCGCCTCCAGTGCCGCCGCTGGTGGTCAGCGCACATCACAGCAAGCGGTGGGACTCCCGGCAGAACTCCAGGTGGAGGGGACAATTTGCTGATATTACAATTAGGCTGGTATTACATAGGATCAGGCTGTTAGTCTCCTGGTCTCTCAGTTGGGGCTGCAGTAAATAGCCTTATGCAAGCTCTCCCCCGTACGTCTGCAGGGACTTTGGGGAGTTCTGAGAAGCGCTTTGCTGAATGAGAGAGGAATGCTCTATGACTGCGAGATACTCTGACCCCAAGCCCCTCGGGCGCCCGGTGTGCGCTCCCCGGCACCTGACTGCCCACAGCTTTGCCAACAGTGTGTTGGGAACTTGGATTTTTGACAATATCACAGATAAAAACACCACCTTCCTTATAGTTTTGATTTGTATTTTGTCTTCTTAGAAGCAAGGTTGAGCATCCTTTTGTAAGTCACAGAGCCATTTCTTTCTGTGAACTGTTCGTGTCTTTCACAACTGAATTTGTGAAATTGAATTTGTCAGCTGGCGGGGGGGGGGGGTTCCCTTCTTTCCTTCTGGGCTCCATCCGGTCTAATCTTTAACCTGACGGGAGACATTAACGGGGGAACAAATTGTACTGCGTTCCTACAGGAAGGGCCCAGGCGACCTGAGACTCAGCGGGGAGGGACGAGGGTGTGTGTGTGTGTGTGTGTGTGTGTGTGTGTATGTGTATATGTGTGTGCATGTGTGTGTATGGTGTGTATGTATGGTGTGTATGGGTGTGTGTGTATGGGTGTGTGTATGGATGTGTGTATGGGTGTTGGGAGCCATCAGAGTTGAGACAAGCAGCTCCGTCTTAAGGAAATAGAATTAAGTTCCTTCTAGCAGAAGTTATGCGGTGCTCTGAGGGTTTGGCCAGAAGATAAGATTAACCTGCCGCTTAACATCTTTGAAACTTCCCCTTCCTGATCCTCCCCCAGAGCTAGCCCAGCCTTGGAATGTTACACCTTGGAATGTTATGCCGCCCTGGCAGTTAGCCAATCCTGTGTTGCCAGATACCTTACCACCTTGCCACTCAGTGCCTAAACCAATTATACACTGCCAAAGACCCCTCTGCATAGGCAACCCTGCCCCCCTTTGTTTCTGCTGTATATATACAGCCATTTCAAAGAATAAAGTTGAGGCTTGATCAGAACCTTGTCTTGCCTCCATTCTTTCGCGTTCCTTGTTTGTTTCATTCTCTTAGGTGGTTCCTGCGTACCCCCGTTGTTGCCCCGAGGGTCGGGATATATGGGTGTGTGAGTGTGTGTGTATGGGTGTGTGAGTGTGTGTATGGGTGTGTATGGGTGTGTGTGGGTGTGTGTATGGGTGTGTGTGGGTGTGTATGTGTGGGTGTATGCGTGTGTATGGGTGTGTATGGATGTTTGTGTGTGTGTGTATGGATGTGTGTGTATGGATGTGTGTATGGGTGTGTATGGGTGTGTGTGAGTGTGTGTCTGGATGTGTGTGTGTGAGTGTGTAGGTATGTGTGTCTGAGTGTGTGCGTGTGTGTATGTGTGTATGCGTGTGTATGCGTGTGTGGGTGTATACATGTGTATGGGTGTATGGGTGTGTGAGCGTGTCTATGGGTGTGTGTATGCATGTGTATGCGTGTGTGCGTGTGTGGGTGTGTGGGGGCACCGGGTTGTCAGATGCAGCCTCACACGCAGGCACGGCTCAGAGGAAGGGCTCCTGGGCCGGCCCTGCCTGGGGCGCAGGCGGTGAGGAGAGCGCGGAGCTCCCCAGCCCCTGCATCTCAGTGGCCTCCGCTCACAGCCACACACACCGAGGCCCACGCTGGGCCCTCTGCCCTCAGCTGCGTCCTCTCCCGCGTTCTGAGCTCTTTATATGTTGGCATGTGAGCCCCTTGTCTGTGAAATGCTGTCACCTTACTTTGCTTATGTATTTCCTTACAAGAATTTTTGCTTTTAACTTTTTAAGTAGTCAAATTATCAAAATTTCCCCTCACTCACAGCTAGATTTTAGCTATAGTTATGGAAGTCTTGCATTCTATTGATATATGGGATTTACTCTTCTAGTAAATATGTGATATGATAAATTGATCAAATCTTACCTTTTTTCATAGAGTCTCAGATTTGATATTCCTGGCCTCTCACCCCTTCAGCTTGCATTTTCCTGGACATTCTATTGTTTTCTAGGTTTGCCCAGACTGGATGTGGTCAGTAAACATCTGCTCACTCTGGCCTTCGTTCCATTTGCGGCTGTTTTCTTTCCTGGACTCCATTTCCATAGTGTTTTCCCAGCAGCTCAAGGGAGACGGCTTTGGGCTTCGGACGTGTGAACTCAGGAAGGTCAGAGAGAGGCAATCTGGGCATGGCCCTTCTGGCCCAGGAGGGGGCTGTGTGTGTGGTGGCTTGGGTGGGGGGCTCCCAGGTGGGGAGCACTGAGGACACAGTGTTTGTTGTGACCCCTGTTTCTGTGCCTTCTGTGGTCTCCATGGTTAGGCAGTGCTGACGTTTCACCTGGAGAAAACTGGGGTGGGGGGGGGGGGAGAGGGAGGGCAGCTCTTCCCGCTGTACTCACTGAATGCCTGGCAGTCCCTGCCAGTGGTCGCAGTTCCCCCTTCCTATTCCTACACCAGGTGCCAGGGACTGCTAAAGCTTTCCAGGGCAAACCACCCAACCTCGGCCTCGTGGTTGGCTAAGGCTGGTGTTCCGGGGGCACAGGGCTCAGACACAGGTGGCACAGGGAGCGGGCAGGAGGAGGGGTCTGTGCCCCCAGGGCAAGGCCACTCCCTGAGCCCTCACTTCCCTCCAAGGACCTCTCTGAGCCCCGTGTGGGCAGTGGACCGGCTCACGGGGAGGGCGGGCAGTGCCACACAGATGTGCCCCCAGGGCAAGACCACTCTGGGGACAGCCCACCTTTATTCTGTCGCCAGCAAAATGCCTGGCACGTGGTGAGCGCTCATGACCTAGCTTTTGGGCGACTTAACAGCTGAAAACAGAAGGGAGAAGATGTGTGTTGGGAGGGAGGGGGAGGGGCGGGGGAGGCATGGGGAAGACACCTACGGGATTGCCAGTGGGGCCTGGGGTGTTTGCTGTTTGGTTAGAAGCATGGAAAAGAGTTTAGTTGCAGGTCAAGAGTGGTTTCAACTTTTAGAAACTTCCTGAGAAAATCACTGGTCATTCCTGCTGCTTTCCAGATAGACCTTGTGTTCTGACACCACCCACTGGGCCCGGACCAGCCAGAGCACCCTCTGCAGCCATGTGCCTTCTGCCCTTCAGCGTTGAGACACTCCATTCCATACTCAAGCTCCTGCCCTCAGTTCCTGCACCGTCAGCTCCTGCACCCTCAACTCCTCCACCTCAGCTCCTCTACCTGAGCTTCTCCACCCTCATCTCCTCCACCTTCAGCTCCTCCGCCCTCAGCTCCTGCTCCCTCAGCTCCTGCACCCTCAGCTCCTCCACCATTAGCTCCTCCACCTCAGCTCCTCCACCCTCAGCTCCCGCACCCTCATCTCCTCCACCCTCATCTCCTCCACCCTCAGCTCCTCCTCCCTCAGCTCCTCCACCCTCATCTCCTCCACCCTCAGCTCCTCCACCCTCAGCTCCTCCACCTCAGCTCCTCCACCTCAGCTCCTCTACCCTCATCTCCACCCTCAGCTCCTGTTCCCTCAGCTTCCGCACCCTTAGCTCCCGCACCCTCAGCTCCTCCACCCTCAGCTCCTCCACCCTCAGTTCCCCCACCCTCAGCTCCCGCACCCTCAGTTCCTGCACCCTCAGCTCCTGCACCCTCAGCTCCTCCACCCTCAGCTCCCGCACCCTCAGTTCCTCCTCCCTCAGCTCCTCCACCTCAGCTCCTCTACCCTCATCTCCTCCACCCTCAGCTCTTCCACCCTCAGCTCTCCCACCCTCAGCTCCTCCACCCTCAGCTCCCGCACCCTCAGCTCCTGTTCCCTCAGTTCCTCCACCCTCAGCTCCCGCACCATCAGCTCCTCCACCATCAGCTCCTGTTCCATCAGCTCCTGCACACTCAGCTCCTGCTCTCTTAGCTCCTGCAAAGCAAACAGGGGAGCAAAACACTGTCGGATGCACACAAGCCAACGTGCTGGGGGCTCCCCGGGGCCTCTGCAGGTGGCGCACAGGCGGGCAGGGAAACAGAGAGGTCTCTGCAGCCCTTCCTGCAGGAGCTGCCCTCTCTCTACCATCCCTCCGCCCCCCCCCCCCCCCTGCTTTAGGGTAGAGAGAATCATTACTTTGTGGAGATTTTAGTCTTTGTGGGAGAAAACGCTGGATCACGTGAAATTGCGGCAGGGCCTGTGCAGAGAGGCTGAACCGAGGCGCCGTTGCGGGCACAATGCAGGAGGCTGGGTGTCTCCCTGGGCAGCGAGGGGACACCCTCAGACGGGCTCAGGCGCTTCTCTGCTGGGGTGGTGCCTGGGCCCTGTCGGGGCTGAGCTCCCTGCTGGACCGCCCCTCCCAGCTCCGGGCAGGGAGGCGGGGAGGCAGGGGGTGGTCTGGCCTAGGACTCCTTGCAATTGCTGAACAGTGGGGCCGAGTTATTAGACAACCAAAAGGCTGGGAAACCCTTTCGGCCGCCCGCCTGCAGTCTCTCCCGTGGACAGGCAGCTCCCGGTGCATCCGAGCAACATGCACCCCGCCACGCCTGCGCCCCACACTAGGCCCGCGTGGCACCGCCTACCCTACGGAACCTGGGAAGTAAATTCCTTACGCTCAGCGTTTCCCTGGCCCCTGTGGGCATTGCCGAAGGCCTCCCGTGGCCGCAGCTCTCCCTGCTCCTCCCCCTCAGTATCTTCTCATCCTTCAAACGCTCCCCCTTTCCGTCTCTCCACCCAGGCGTGGCTCTTAGCTTTCCCATCTCCTCTTCCTGCCTGCTTTCCTGCAGCTCCCGATGCCCGCTACATCCTGCACAGCTCCTCCCCAGCTCAGCAACCAGAGCCGCAGGCTGAGGTCCACCCCGAATGTATGCAGAGATGTATCATTTGCTAACAGAATGTTTAACAAAAATATTGAATCCATTCCAACACTTAAAAATGGGAAATTGCTCCTAAGATCCAGACGTCCAGCTTTTGAACAGCCGGAGTGTGGCATGGTGGTGCCCTGGTCAGGGCCAGTGGAGCTGGGGGCAGCTCCCCTCAGGTCCGGTGGCCTCCCTGCCACCAAGGGGAACGGCCATTGTTTAGCCAGAGCAGCTTTCTCCTCCAGAAGACAAATCTGGGCCCTGAGGCTGCCCCTCCCCCCTCCCCCCCACCTTGTCACGCATTCCTGTCTGCCCTGGACTGCGGAGTTGGTGACTTCACCAAGGAGATTCAGGCCTGCATTTCCCATCATCACTCATTTCTCCATAATATATCCGCCCCCACCTTTCATTAATATAGTGATTGGATTTTAATGTGTCTGCATGAGAAACAGTTAAACTTGTAGAGAATTTTTGTCAGTTTATTTGACCCAAACTATCGACAACTGCTGGAAAGCAAACACTCAACAGATTGAGAAAATGTTCCAGAGAATGGCAGTTTGCACCCTGTTTTATTATTATTACTAGAGGCCCGGTGCATGAAATTGGTGCACGGGGCTGGGGTGAGGTGTGGGAGGGGGTGGTGGTGTCCCTCAGCCCAGCTTGCACCCTCTCCAATCTGGGACATTCCTCTCACAATCCAGGACTGCTGGCTCCCAACTGCTCACCTGCCTGCCTGCCTGATTGCCCCTAACTGCTTCTGCCTGCCAGCCTAATCACCCCCTAACCATTCCCCTGCCAGTCTGATTGATGTCTAACTGCTCCCCTGCCTGCCTGTTTGCCCCCCAACTTCCCTCCTCTGCCAGCCTGGTCACCCATAACTGCCCTCCCCTGTAGGGTTGATCACCCCCAACTGCCCTTCCTTGCAGGCCTGGTGCCTCCCAACTTCTTTTCCTTGCTTGCCTGATCACACACAACTGCCCTCCCTGGCAGGCCTGATCCCTCCCAACTGTCCTCCCCTGCTGGCCATCTTGTGGTGGCCATCTTGTGTCCACATGGGGGCAGGGATCTTGTGTGTTGGAGTGATTGTCAATCTGCATATTACTCTTTTATTAGATAGGATTATTTTTATTTATTTTTATTTAAAAATATATTTTATTGATTTTTTTTACAGAGAGGAAGGAAGAGGGATAGAAAGCTAGAAACATTGATGAGAGAGAAACATTGACCAACTGCCTCCTGCACACCCTCTACTGGGCATGTGCCCACAACCAATGTACATGTTCTTGACTGGAATCAAACCTGGGACCCCTCAGTCTGCAGACTGATGCTCTGACCACTGGACCAAACCGGTTTGGGCGAGATAGGATTATTTTTAAATCTTTATTGTTGAGAGTATTACAGATGTTCCCTTTTATCCCCCAATTGCCCCCTCCATCTGGTTCCTGCCCCACCCCAGGCCTTTACCATGCTATTGTCTGTGCTAGTAGGTAATGCATATTTTATATAATAAAAGGCTGATATGCAAATAGACCGAATGGTGGAATGACGCTCAACATAGGAACTGCCCCTGCCAGTCAGTCACAGCCACCGCTGAGCTCACGGCTGGCGAGCCCAGCGGTGGTGGCGAGAGCCTCTCCTGCCTCTGCAGCAGCCCCAAGGACCCCTCGGGGGATGTCTGGCTGCTGGCTGAGGCCCACTCCCCGCAGGAAGCGGGTCTAAGCTGGCAGTTGGACATCTCCTGAGGGGTCCTGGACTGCGAGTGGGCACAGGCTGAGCCGAGGGACATCCCCGCCCCAGTGCACGAATGTGATGCACTGGGCCTCTAGTAAGCATGTAAGTTCTTTAGTTGATCTCCTCCCCTGCCCCCCCCCCCCCCCCGTCCCCTTCTCTCTGAGATTCATAGTCTGTTCTTTGTTTCCATGCCTCTGGTTCTAGTTTATTGATCAGTTTATTTTATTAGACTTCTTGTTAATTTATTTTTATTTTATTATTTATTTATTTTTTAATAATACTATTTCTTTTTATATATATTTTATTGATTTTTTACAGAGAGGAAGAGAGAGGGATAGAGAGTTAGAAACATTGATGAGAGAGAATCATCGATCAGCTGCCTCTTGCACACCCCTACTGGGGATGTGTCCACAACCAAGGTACATGCCCTTAACCGGAATTGAACCCAGGACCTTTCAGTCCACAGGCTGACGCTCTATCCACTGAGCCAAACCTGTTTCGGCTGTTTTGATTTTTAGATTCAATTGCTGATAGATACATATTTATTGCCATTTTATTATTCACTAGTAGCCCTGTGCACAAGTCCGTGCACAAGTTGCTCGCCAGTAGCTTGCTGCCGTCCTCTCCTCACCCCTCATAGCTTGCTGCCCTGCTCCCTCCTATAGCTCTCTGATGCCCATGTGTAGCTCACTTCCTCACCCTCCTGCTGATCCGTGATCTGGTCGTTATGCGGCCAATTATTACCATCCACAGCGTAATGGCCATTTGCATATCACATCTTTATTATATAGGATATTTTTTTTATCATTTCTTCTTCTTCTTCTTAAAGTATACACTATAACATTTCATGTAATACTGGTTTGGTGGTAGTGAACTCCTTTAGCTTTTTCTTGTCTGTGAAGCTCTTTATCTGACCTTCAATTCTGAATGATAGCTTTGCTGGGTAGAGTAAGCTTGGTTGTAGGCCATTGCTATTCATCATTTTCAATATTTCTTTGCCACTCCCATCTGGCCTGCATATTTTCTGTTGAGAAACCAGCTGACAATTGTATGAGTGCTCCCTTGTAGGTAATTAACTGTTTTTCTCTTGCTGCTTTTAATATTCTCTCTTTGTCTTTTGCTCTTGGCATTTTAATTATAATGTGTCTTGGTGTGGGCCTCTTTGGATTCCTCTTGTTTGGGATTCTGCACTTCTACAATAGGACTTACTTATAAGTCTATTGTATTTCTTTCACCCGGTGGGGGAAATTTTCTGCTATTATTTCTTCAAATAGGTTTTCAGTATCTTGCTCTCTCTTCTCCTTCTGGGACCCCCATAATGTGAATGTTGCTATGCTTGAAGTTGTCCCAGAGGCTCCTTACACTATCTTCATACATTTCTATTCTTTCTTCCTTTTGCTCTTCTGAATAGGTGTTTTTGCTTCCTCATTTCCCAAATTGCTGATTTGATTCCTGACATCCTCTACTCTACTGTTGATTCCCTGTAAATTACTCTTTATTTCAGTTAGTGTATCCATAATTTATGGTTAGCCCTTTTTGTTGTCTTTGATGTTCTCACTAAGATCCTTGAAATTTTTACTAAGTCCTTTAAAGCTGTCATTAAGATCCTTGAGCATCCTTATAAACACTTTTTGAACTCTATCTAGTAGTTTGTTTGCTTCCAATTCATTTAGTTCTTTTTCTGGATATTTTCATTTGCGGCATGTTTCTTAATCTCAGCAGTTTGGCTGCTTCCCTGTGTTTGTTTCTATGTATTAGGTAGGGCTGCTATATGTCCTGAAATTGGTAGAGTGGCTTGTGTAGTAGGTATGCTATAGGGCCCAGTGGCTCAGCCTCCCTAGTCACCTGAGCTGGACACTATAAGTGTACCCCTCTGTGGGTTGTGTGCACTGTCTTGTACTTGAGCCTTGATGGCTGTTGGCATCACTGGGAGGAATCCTACTGGATTCCTCAACTGGCTGTGAGGAAGAGCTGCTGTGCAGGAGATACCCTTATGAAGCAAGACTTGCTTCAGTGGGTCTTTGGTGCTCACTGAGTCTTTCCCTTGAGTGTGTTGCTTGTGGATGTGTAGAGTTATAGTCTGGTATGGTCTGAAGCTGTTCACTGGGTCCACTGGCTATGGGGCCTCCTGGTAGGTGCAAAGTCAGCCATGGCCTATGCCCTGTCTGGGGCCACCTGTTAGGAGCTACAGAGCAATCTGCAGATGGCTGCTACTTATGTTGGGCTTTGAAATGCCCAGGAGAGGCCAAACTGTGAAACAAGACAGATTGCAACTAGTTCTGGGCTCCCAGGGGCCTCTAATTGAGAGGAATGGGGCAGGCTGAACGAGCTGCTGCTTGATTGAGAGATTTTAGGAAAGTCTTAAGCTTGAGCTAGGATAGGCCATTCATATGGAAAAGCCATTGCAAACAGCTTGGGTGGAGCAGCAAATTGGGTGGGGCAGGGTCTTGGAATCACCAGGTGGAGCAAATAGTGGGAGCTGGTCTGATAAAGAAACAGATATGGCACCTTCTAGTCATCTCTGCACTGTGGAAAGTCTCAGCATAAAAACAATGATTGCTGTGAGCACCCTTGTCTGGGAGAAAGCCACCTCCAAGTTCTTGTCCTGAGTTCTTTCCAGGCAATTCAGTTCCTTCTGTGTGTCCCTGGATGTTGCCCCCCACCCCCGCCCAAACCCCCAAGCTGTTACTCTAGTATTGGAATTCAGAGGGAGTGAGTTCCAGTAAGTCTGTGTGCTGGCCCTTTAAAAGGAACTGCCTGGCTTTTACAGCCTAAAGTTACTGGACTTCTCTTCCCAGCTCTGGAACCCTGGGCTGGGGTCTGGTGTGGGGCTGGACCCTTTGCTCATACGAGAGGCTTCCAAAGCCAAGATATCCCTCCCGACGAAAAACAAGCCATACGTGGGTGTCAGATCAGCCCGTTTCTCTGCCTCTCCTACCAGTCTCAGTGTGCTTTCTTCTTTACTTCTCTAGTAGTAGGACTTCCATTCAGCTAGATTTCAGCCGATTGTTCTATATTCTAGTTGTAATTTTGATGTGGTTGTGGAGGTAGCGAGTACGTATGCCACCATCTTGGTTCTCTTGCACCTTGTTTTATACATTACAACCAAAAGAGTAGATGTAAGTGGGTAACATGAAACCTATTGGTGATAGGTTAGGGAGGTGGGAGAAAGCAAAATGGGGAAACCTCTGGCATTGGATGAAAAATAAAATGATAGACATATTTTTGTCACTTGGGTGGCTGCAGTATAGTTAACAGTCAACAATTAATAACAACGAGGGGACTTGTGGTCTCTGCACTGCAGTGCCTGTGCTTTTGATAGTGGCGAACAACACACAATAGGAAGAGAGCCACGGCTGCCTAACAATTGTTCACCTACTGACTACAGACAAGAAGTTTTCTTACAGACCCCTGGCCACTGGAGGATGAAACAGGCTGTAGAAAGATAAGATGCCTCAGTGGGTCCATGACTCAGAAATAAATACATTTTGAGAACAGACCAAGGACAGGACACACTCTGATTTGGTGGCTGTGCCCGGACCCTGACCCCCTGGGGGTTTACCTCAGGAGCGGTGACCATTGTCCAGTCCAGGCGCTGGCTGAGCTGTGGGTAACGTCACAGGAGATTGGCCGCCTTGTCACCCGGCTTTGAGCTCCTGCAGGCCGGAGTCTTTCCCTGTTACACTCGCAGCCAGCTCCAGCTGCTCTAGCTGTGGGCTCCCTTGTATGTGTAAGCAGCCCATTGTGAGGGACAGACTGGCCGACTGCTCTCCACGCTGCCCGCAGGATTGGAGTGGACGCTCACATACGACCCAGCCCTTTCTCTGCTCAGTGTGGCTCGGGTGGTGGCAAGCCTAGGACCCATTGTGTCCGGCTTCACTTTGAGAGGGCTGGAAAAGAAAAATTACTTTAACATTTAAAGAATATATATTTTAATTGATTTTAGGGAGAAAGGGAGAGGGAAAGAGAGATAGAAACATCAATGATAAGAGAGAATCATTGTACATCTTGTACACCTCAGCTCTCCCAGGTCATGCTCTGACTGGGAATCGAACCCTGACCTCCTGGTTCATACGCCGATGCTCAACCGCTGAGCTATGCCAGTGAGCTACTTTGACATTTTAACGATATGTTATTGTAGATACAAAAAGACAACAGGCTCAGTTAAGGTAAAGAATGAGCTTTGTCAGGGAAGATGCGGCCTGGATATGACTGCCCACCATAAACTTCTTTTTAGTTAAACAAGTTTTTGTTTCAGACCATCCATTGTGGTTTCTGAGTTTTCTAGGTCGCCCCTGAGCTTGTCAGATTAGCATGTGGCTTCTTTTCCGTCCATATTCGCTAATGGAAAGTTCCATCCCCCGCTTCCGACAAGCGTCTTTTGAACTCTTGGTAACTTTTGCTCTAAGCATGATTTACAGACTTGGGAAAAACACTGATAAGACCTCCTTGGACATGAGCTGGGCTGTCTCCTGGAAAGCAAACGAAGCTGTAACTTTTCAAAGCAGCCCCCTTGGTGTTGCTCTTCAGCCAACACTCTCCTCCTCCTGCCCCGGAGCCAGGCGGGCCTAAGGGGAGCCCACGGCTGCTCCCTGCCGGTGTGATCAGCATATTGTCCTTCGGGGAAAGTAAAACGAACTTCCTCTCTACATTGATTTCTCCTCTTCGTCGTGAATTCTTTCCCAGCCCCTCCCTGTCACAGCCAAACCCTGACCATGAGGTTAAAAATAAAGTTTTCATTTCAGACCACCCACTGTAGTTACTTTCAGTCTCGGGTCGTAAGGCCGCTGCGCGCCCCCTGAGCTTGTCACACTCGGTGGGTGGCTCCCTTTCACCCAACAGCTCAGTGCAGGAGGCCCCTCAGACCACGCACCCTGCTGTCCTGGGGGGTCTGTGAAAAGCCCGTTCCCAGCAGGGCTCTGCGTGTGCACAGGCCAGAGCACACGTGGCCTCTGAACAGCGGGTTGGAGCTGCATGCTTCCATGTGTGTGTGATTCCCCTACAGTTATAGGGCCAGCCTGTGGCCTGCGGAAATGGGTCTTTTCATGGAGTTTCGAGAAAAGCCTTTCTGGGGACCCACACCTGGGGGCTGAGGCGTAGGTAAGGTTTATTGGGGTGCAAACAGAAAGCTGCTCCCTGCTCCTGGCGCCTCACCTCTGCCTCCCGCTTCTTCACGCCCAGGGCCAAGGCCACGGCCAAGGAGGTACGTCAGCCATGCTCAGCCCCGCACCGCCTCTGCTCCGGCGGCAGGCAGCTGTTAGGCCCACATGGCTGCTACATGCAAACACACACGTGAGCATGTGCTGAGAAAGAGAGGGGGGGGGGAACTTGCCTTCGTTAAGCTCTGATTATATTACCTCTGGCTTGGGAAGAACCAGGCACTCTTTGGAGGCCTGGCCTGGGTCCCCTGCTGGCCAATCCCTCTCTAAGCTCTTCTGGGGGCTCCTTCCCGGAGCCCATCCAGTCCTGTGCCTGGGGAGACAGACAGGCCTCCTGTTGCTGTCTGGCTCCTCCAGCCCAGCCAGAGCAGAACGATTTCCCTCCATCGTTCCGTCCCCTCTCCCTGGTCATCCTGGGTAATGGGCGTGAGGACCCAGGGTGGTGGGCAGCCCCGGGGGCCCAGGAACACCATAACTTTCAGACTTCACCAGGCATATTGTCCAACTCAGACCCTAGTTTATGGGAATCGACGTCGGATTCCCTTCCTCTATCAATGTCTAAGTACCTATGCCAACAAGCTCTCCACGTCCCCAGCTGTGTATCCTCTGACCCAACCAACTGCAGATTGAAAATAGTATTTTTTATCGTGTTTGGGAATCTGGATGTGGAGAGCTGATTACCTGCATTTTCTATAAGGGACTTACGCATCCTTCAATTTTTGTATCCACAGGTCCTGGAACCAATCCCCCGTGGATACTGAGGGATGACAAGTTTTCCAGGAATTAGAGTTATACTGCGCCATGGTCAATTCCCCTAATCTCTGCATTGTTCAAGGCTCCACTGCCGTTACTTTATCAAGAACCTATACTGTCTTGCTATTTGTTCATTTGCCCAACAACCTTCTCATATGCATGAGATCTGAGAAAGTTTCTAAAGAGAGTCATTATTGTAAGGCCTGAAAAAGGCTTCCTTTTCTTTGCCGTGGCCTTCCAATCTGTGAGAAGACCTGGTAATCAAGAGCCAAGATGGTTGGCTCGCTGGTGAAACAGCCCCTCTGTTGAAACCGCAGGACGAGATAAGCTACTCTCAAGGCCGTGTTCCTGCATCCCCTCCTCCCTGATGCTTCCACTCGCAGAGGCAGTCCGCACGAGGAGTCTAGTTAGACCGTTCCCTTCCCTCCTCTGTTTCACAAAAGGCTCTTTTGAATCTTCATAACTTTTGCGCTAAGCATGTTTTACAGGCTTGGGAAGATACTGATAAGACACCTCCTAGGACATCTGCTGGATTGTCTTCTGGAAAGCAAACAAACTGTAGCATTTTAAGACAGCCCCTGGTATCTGCTCAACTTCAACATCACCCCCTCCTTTCCTTGTTGCTTAGCAACTGCAATTGCTTATTCTTTATTTTTATTTTTAAAATATTTTTTCATAGATTTCAGAGAGGGAGAGATAGAAACATCAATGATGATAGAAAGTAATTGATTGACTGCCTCCTGCACAGCCCCTACTGGGCATGGAGCCCACAACTTGGGCATGTGCCCTGGGCCGGAATCCACCCATGACCTACTGGTTCATAGGTTGATGCTCAACCACTGAGCCACACCAGCCAGACCAATTGCTTCCTTCTTAAAAGCAGAATCCACCCTAGCTGGTTTGGCTCAGATAGAGCATTGGCCTGCGGACTGAAGGGTCCTGGGTTCGATTCTGGTTAAGGGCACATGCTTGGGTTGCGGGCTCTCTATCCCAGTAGGGGACGTGCAGGAGGCAGCCGATCTATGATTCTCTCTCATCACTGATGTTTCTATCTCTCTCTCCCTCTCCCTTCCTCTCTGATGTCAATAAAAACATATTTAAAAGCAGAAGCCACTCTTGTTCCTGCCCTGCAGTGACTAGCATCACTAACAATTACATTCGGGAGCGGTATTCAGCTGGTGGAAATAGAAACCTGGAAAAAACACAAACAATGACAGATTTCATTTTGCTGCGTTTGAAATGAATCTCAGGCCCTGGCCGAGTGTCACGGTTGATGAAGCATCATCCCGGACACCAAAGGCTGTGGGTTCCATTCAGGTCAGGGCACATACCTAGGTTGTGGGTTTGATCCACAGTTGGGGAGCGTATGGGGAGCAACCAATTGATGTTTCTCTTCATGTCTCTCTCTCTCTCTCTCTCTCTCTCTCTCTCTCTCTCTCTCTCTCTCTCTCTCTCTCTCTCTCTCTAACAATCAATGAACACATTGTTGGGCCTGCGCGGGACTGGCTCCGAGGCCGCGGGCAGCGGTGAAGACGAGCAGCCGCGGCGGAGGGAGACTTCACTGCAGACCAAGCAGCCCCTTGGGACAGCAGCCCACAAAGCAGCCCCCCCCCCCCCCCCCCTATGCTCAGCAGCACGTTTTGTGCCAACTCGGACCGCAGGGCTTCTTGCCCAACTGCGAGCAGAGCCCGGCTGCAGGGAGCAGCTTGCGCAGCGCCCGCAGGAGCTGCGGCGTCAGCGCCGCGCACGGCCAGGCCCACGCACACACTCGGCGCGGATTAAAAACGAACAAAGACCTCGGGGTGAGGACAGAGCCTCCAGCAGCGCGGCAGGCACCGGCAGGCAGCTGGGCGCGGGCTCTCCGTGCGGACCCGCGTGCTCAGCAGCCACGCTCTCCGCTGCAGGCCGACAGGCGGGCTCACTGGCTTATCACGGAGCCCAGCAGGACGGCCGGCGGCCTGTTTGCGACCCAGGCAGGAGGGAGGGGGCAGCAAAGGGCAAAGGGACTGAACCAAAGTTTCCCTGTCTCCCCGGCCCTGCCGCCCGGCCCCTGCCCTTCTGGGATATTTATTTTGAGCTGTTTATTAAGAAACAAGAATCAGAAAACTGTCAATCCTCCCCTCTGTCCTGCCGCAGAGACGCACGCAGAGAACCGGGCTGGGAGGAGACGCTGGCAGCTGCCCGCCTCCTGGGCATTAGCGTGGGAACTGGAGGGCGCCCCCCCGCAGGGCGGCGAGCAGCATCCACGCCGGGTTCTTAGCCGCCTCGAGGGACGGGCCTGCCCAGGGTGCCCACTCTCCCTCAACCGCCTGTAAGTCACCATTCTCACTCTGAAACCTACCGTGTTTCCCCGAAAATAAAACATCCTCCGAAAATAAGACCTACTTACAGGTTTCCTTCTGAGTGAAATATAAGGCATCCCCCGAAAATAAGGCCCGCCCAGGCTCTGTCTCAGAATGAACATTAATTTACCGTAAACTGGTCGCTAGGGCCCCTGACTGGCGTCTAGCAATCAGTGACGTTACTCGTTACTCGGAGTCCTGACGTCACTGCTGTGTGGAGGCCGAGCGGAGGTCGGATGAGCGGTGAGCGTGGGGTGGGAGAGAGGAGGAGGCTTTCGCAGATGCGTGTAGAACAGGAGGATTAGAGGAGACGGGACGCGGAGAAGGTGGTGAGGCAAAGGTGGTGAGTGCTGGTCTGCCTCTGGTGACACTACCTGATGCTCACAACCGCCCTCATGATGACTGAAGGTTCTCAGTCAGTGGCAGACCCTGCTCCAGCCCAGATCCAGGCCCCAGCAAGCCCAGTGACAGTCCTTGGGCATAAATGTCTGATAAAGGGGTAGGGGGGATGTCTGGTGAAGGTGTTCAGTGGCACAGGGGTGGGGGGTGGGGGATCACTTAAAATGACACAGGAGGATCAAAAGGGGTTACTAAAATGGTAATCCTCCCTCTGATTCTCCTGTGCCATTTTGATTCCTCCCTCTGATCCCCTCTGTGTCATTTTAAGTGATTCCCCTCCCCCCACCTTGATACCCCAATTCCTTTTTTTTACCCCTAGAAATGAGCGCAAAAAGAAAAAGCTACTCCGTGGAGTACAAGAAAGGAATCGTGGAAGACTCTTGTGGCCAAAACCTTACTGCTTTCTGCAAAGAGAAGATGTTGAGTATCTGATTGGTTCGAAAATAGCAAGCAGAGTATAGTAACCTCATTGAACAAGCGGAGAAGGGAAATGCTAAAAAGCGCAAGTGTGGTTCAGGTTGGCAACCATTATTTTCCAAGCTGGAAGACCTGATCTGTGAATGGGTTGTTGACAGGAGAGCACAGGCTTTGGTTGTGAATAGGGCTCAGATTCAAGAATTTGCCCTTGCAATGGCACCAGAGTTTGACATAGCCCCCGAAGACTTCAAAGCATCACCACACTGGCTGGATAATTTCCTTCAGCGAAGTGAACTGTCTTTAAGAAGATCTACAACATTGTTTAGATTGGAAGATACTCAAGTTATTAAGCGAGCACTGTATTCAAGTCCTTTATTGATGATGCTGACTTCTCTAAATACAATCTTTCCAACATGATTGCTATGGATGAAACTGCAGTGTTTATGGGCCAACCATCTCAAACAACAATTGAACAGCGGGGTGCCTCCTTAGTGTACATTCCCTCCACTGCTTACGAAAGTGCACGTGTTTCCTGTATTTTGGCAATTCGTCTGGATGGCACTAAAATCCCACCTTTAATCATTTCTAAGGGCAAGAAGGAAAAGATTGAACGTGTTTTGGGCATTTTTATTCTTGAAACTGAAAAAGCCTGGGCCACACAAGCAGTTATAAGGAAATGGGTCCATTTAATGCTGCTGCTTGTTATGTGAGGGAGCCAAAGAGGTCTGCTAGTCTGGGATGCAGCCAGCACTCACTGCACTAAAGACATGAAGACATTTCTTCACGAAAGAAAAATAGATCCGCAGGAATGACGGCCTATCTCCAGACTCTTGATATTGCAATAAACAAGCCATTCACAGACAATTTGCACATGGAAATTAATGACTACATTGGAAATAGAATGGAGAGAAATCAGTGTGGAAACTTTGTGAAACCTAAACTGCAAGAAGTTGTGACTTGGGCGAAGAATTCATGGGAGAAGATCACTGACAGTTGCATTGCAAATGCACTGCGAGCAGGCTACCTTGACAAGAAGTACTCATTTAAGGACAGTGCTATTGCTAAACATGAGAGATTTGGTCCACTGATTCTGAAAGAAATGGAGTCACAAGAAATTCATCAGGAAATTCAGGAATTGGATTGTTATGATGATGTTCCAGAAGATGATGACATGATTGTCATTTAATAAATGAGTAAATTCTTGATACTGTAGGATTCACAGTGTGTCTGGTTTGTGTTGACAACTACTGTACTACCGTATCGTATATTGGTAATAAATTTCCTTTATTTTCATTTAACAATAAATGTGTACCGTATTCTTCTTCATGGAAAAATAAGACATCCCCTGAAAATAAGATCTAGTGCATCTTTGGGAGCAAAAATTAATATAAGACACTGTCTTATTTTTAGGGAAACAGGGTAGTAACCACCCTTTCTCCTCTGTCCAAAAATGTCTTATATACCCAATGTGGCCTCACTGTCTTTGAGATTTTCATGTATGTGAATTCCCCCAAAAGTGATTTTTCTCCTTAATCTGTCTATAAATATGTTATTGGCCCAGCCAAAAGAACTTGGAAGGTAGAACTGTGGCAGGCTGTTAGACAGACGTGGGGAGACCAGGTCACCGGCGGGTGCCCAGGGGCCTGGCGATGGACAGTCAGGCGCGGGAGGCCTGGCCCCAGGGTGACTTCCTCCCCTAGCATCCGCTGGTCGTGCGGTTTGGGCCCCTGACCTTTCCTCCCAGAGACAACAGAGGCCTCAGTTGTACCTCAGCTCCAGGCCCAGAAAAGCACAGAAAACCGGACAGTGAGCCCACAGCTGACTCAGGACCAGCTGCACTGGGCAAGGGCCTGCCCTGGCACTGACCAGTCAGTGGAGACTGGACCCTGAGCGGACACCGGGAAAGTGCCAATATTCCAGGGAGCTCTGCCCCTGGGACTCCCCTCCAGCTCCTCCTACAGCCCTTAGGGCAGAGGGCCAGCCCCCCTCTCCCTCCAGGAGCAAGCCCTGCCTCTCCCTTCCCTCCTCCTCCCCCGGTGAGTTTCCATCAGCTTCCTCCCTCCCAGCTCCTAGGCCCTCCCTTCGCCTCTAGAACTTGTTCCTCAGCTCATTTAGTCTACAAATTCCTTCTTCCTCCTCTGTGACCTTATAAGTAAACATGCTCCTGTGGGTGGCGTTTTGGCTGTGAATTCTGAGAAAGAGCCACATGCTAACCTGACGAGCTCAGCGGATGCCTGCCTGACAGTCTTGCAAACCCAGAGACCTAAGATAACCACAAAAGATGGTTTGAAAATTAAATATTTTAAGTACAAACAGGTTATAGTGGGTACTCATTTCCTAGGCCGATATTTTCCCAGACAAAGATCAACTTTGATCTTTACTGAGCCCATTTATAATACCTTTGTACCTCTACGATAACATACCTGTGAGATGTCTGGGTAACTTGTAACTTCCCTTTTTCCGGAGCCCCTGGGGCACAACCCAATGTGGTGGGTGCCAGGACAGATGCCTCAAATTCCTTCCTTATCATGTTAATTTTTCCTGCACTCACCTGAGTACACGTCCATCATTTTACTTTTTATCCAATCCCAGGAGTTTCCCACCGCTTTGCTTTCTCCTGCCTCCTTACTCCATCACCAATGAATTTCATGTAACCCACCTATGTCCCTCCTTTGATTTCAGTGTATAAATAGGTAAATGTGACCCGCCATTTTTGGGAGCATTATCTCAGTCCATTGAGGTTCTGCTTACCGGCAATGTCGACAGTTTGGCTCAAATAAACTCACAATGTTTTTTTTCATTAACAAGGGAAACAGCTGATGCAGGGAGTTCCTGTGGGGGAAAGGGACCACTATTAACCTGACAGGCTCAGGGGAGCCTGAATGACGGTCCTTACAAACCCAGAGACCAAGAGTGACCACAGAGGATGGTCTGAAATGAACACTTTTTTTTTCCTACTTATTTTTTTAAATTCATTTTTTATTTTTTTAATTAAATTATTATCTGTGTATATATACCATTGCCCCCCTCCCATACATGCCCTCCCTCCCCAGAGTTTTGTGTCCATTGGTTGTACTTATATGCATGTATACAAGTCCTTCTGTTGATCTCTTATCTCCCCCACATCTCCCTCCCCTCCCAGCTGTAATTTGACAGTCTGCTTGTTGCTTTACTGTCTCTATATCTATCTTTTGGTTCTTCAGTTTATAATGTTCTTTATTATCTATAAATGAGTGGGGTCATGTGGTGTTTCTCTTTCATTGATTGGCTTATTTCACTCAGCATGATGTTCTCCAAATCCATCCAGGTTGCTGCAAATGATGAGAATTCCTTCTTTTTTATGGCAGCATAGTATTCCATTGTGTAGATGTACCAAAGTTTTTTGATCCAATCATCTGCTGATGGGCACCTAAGCTGTTTCCAAATCCTAGCTATTGTAAATTGTGCTGCTATGAACATAGGGGTGCATATATCCTTTCTGATTGGTGTTTCTAGCTTCTTGGGATATAGTCCTAGGAGTGGGATTACTGGGTCAAATGGGAGTTCCATTTTCAGTGTTTTGAGGAAGCTCCATACTGTTCTCCACAGTGGCTGCACCAGTCTACATTCCCACCAGCAGTGCACGAGGGTTCCTTTTTCTCCACAACCTTGCCTACACTTGTTGTTTGTTGATTTGTTGATGTTGGCCGTTCTGACAGGTGTGAGATGGTACCGCATTGTTGTTTTGGAAATGAACACTTTCTAATGGAAAGTGAGTTCAGACGGAGAGCCATGTCCTAGGCCGGCATCTTCCTGGACAAAGGCCCACCTTTACCTTAACGAGCCTGTCTATTGTCTTTTGGCATCTATGATAATATACTTTTGGAATACCAGGTTAATTTCCTTTTTCCCCCCAAACCCTCAGGGCACAACCACTTTGCACCCTGCAAAGACCACACATTCCTTCCCTGTCATTGTTCTCACGTGAATTGTTGGCTGGCTGTTAACCACGCTGCACTCCGCCTGTAAAAGCAGCATGTGTCCATCCTGTTACTTCTTATCCAATCCCAGAGGTTTCCCTGCTTTGCTTCCTCCTGCCTCCCTAATCTATCACCATTGGGTTCCTTTGATTCTAATGTATCTGTATTAATAAAAGGTAATGTGCTAATTAGACCCAGAGACCTTCCAGGAGACCTTCCCAGTCCTTACAGACAAAGCCACGGGGGGGGGGGGGGGGGGGGCAATGGCAGAGGCGGTGGGGCTGTCAGAAAGGGGGGGCGGGAGGGGAGGAAGTTGGAGGTGAGCAGGCCAGAAAAGGTGGACAGCTGGGGGCAAGGAGGCTGGCAGAGGGGGGCAGTTGGGGGTGATCAGACCAGCAGGAGGGCAGTGAGGATAATCAGGCTGGCAGGCGGGGGCATGCAGGCAGCAAAGGGGAGCAGTTGGGGATGATCAGGTCAGCAGGGGGGGGTGGGGAGTCAGTTGGGTTGAGCAGGCTGGTGTGGGGGGGGCAACTGGGGGCAAGCAGCCAACTGGGGGGGCAGTTGGGGGCAATGAAGCCAGCAGGTGGGGGCAGTTGGGGGCATGCAGGGTGGAGGAAGGGGGCAGTTGGGGTGAGCAGGCTGGCAGGCAGAGTGGTTAGGGGTGATCAAGCAGGCAGGCAGGTGAGCAGTTAGGAGCTAGCTGTCCCAGATTGTGAGAGGGATGTCCCACAAGGATAGGACCTAAACTGGCAGCCAGACATCTTCCCAAGTGGTCCCAGATTTGGAGAGAGTGCAGATTGGGTTGAGGGACAACCCCCATGCACAAATTTCATGTACTGGGTCACTAGTCCTATCTAATAAGGAGGGAATATGCTAATTGACTGCCCCACCCTCAAAGATGGCACCACCCACAGCCATAAGATGGCGGCGCCCAGTCCCCTCAGACCCACTGGGGGAGTAGGTGCATGGCATGGCTGGGCCTGCCCCCAGGTGGGTCCAGCCACTCTGTAAACCTGCCTCTGGATTCCTCCAGTCCTCTCAGCCCCCGAGGCGTCCAGGGCAGAGGTAACCAGGGCCAGCCAAGGCTTGCACTGCTGGCAATGGCAGCAGCAGTGATGTGATGGGAGCATTGCCTTCCTCTGGTCGACGAGTAGCCTTCTGCCCCTGAGGGCTCTTGGACTGTGAGGGGGGGAAGGCCAAGCTGAAGGAACCCCTCTTCAGTGCTTGAATTTCCATGCACCAGGCCTCTAGTCCTATCTAATAAAAGAGTAATATGCAAATTGACTGTTACTCCAACTCACAAGATGGCCTTCCCCATGGGGTCAAAGATGGCTGCCCCCATGTGGACACAAAGATGGCCACCACAAGATGGCTGGCAGGGGAGGGCTGTTGTAGGCAACCAGGCCTGGAGGGGAGGGCAGTTAGGGGTTACAGGGCTGGCAAGGGAGGGCAGTTGGGGGGGACCAGGTCGGCAGGGCAAGGCAATTAGGGACAATTGGGCCAGCAGGGGAGCAGTTAGGCATTGATCAGGCTGGCAGGCCAAAGCGGTTAGGGGCAATCAGTCAGGCAGGCAGGCAGGCAAGTGGTTGGGAGTCAGCAGTTGTGAGAAGGATGTTTGACTATTGGACATCCCTCAAGGGGTTCCAGATTGGAGAGGGTTCAGGCTGCATTGAGAGATAACCCCCCTGTTGTGCACAAATTTTATGCACCGGGCCTCCAGTATATATATATATATAAAACGGCAAAGTGGAAAATCAAGAGATTTCCCCAAAAGGTGACAATTTTTATAAGATTATGAGAATTGGTATTTTTAAACATGTTTAAAAATTTTATTGATTTAAATTGAAGTTATTGTAATAACATTGGTTAATAAAATTATGCAGGTATCAGATGTGCAATTCTATAATACAGCATCTGTATATTGTATTGTGTGTTCACCACCCCAAGTCAAGTCTCTTTCTAACACCATTTATTCCCCTTTCATCCTCTTTTGCCTACCCCCACCCTAGACAGGTTTTAAAGGATCTAATAACTGATAAGAAATTTGACAAAGTTTGCCCAGCTGGCGTGGCTCAGTGGTTGAGTGTTGTCCTGTGAACCAGGACATCATGGTTCAATTCCCAGTCAGGTCACATGTCTGGGTTGTGGGCTCAGTCCTCAGTGTGGGGCATGCAGGAGGCAGCTGATTAATGATTCTCTATTGTTCTTCCTCTCTGAAATCAATAAAAACATATAAAAAACAATAAAAATAAAATAAACAAATAACAGGAAGTCTCAGTGTCTCCCCAGGTCCTCCTACTGGGTAAGTCAGAATTGTAAACACAACCCCCACTGCCAGCGGCTGAGGGAACTCAAGGAAGGGACAGACAAAGGGCACTTGGACACAGGCCGCTGAGGCCTCCTGTGCTTGGATCGTTCACTTTCCAGCCTCCTTAAAAGCTGTAAACGGCAAATGAAACTGTGTCCCTGTAATTATGAGAATTTTGCTTTGATCTGTGTCCCTGAAATTATGAGAATTTTGCTTGAAGGAATTAAATGCTTCCATAGATTAAGAAGTATAATAAAAACTAACCTGAATGCTTTTTATGATAGAGGCTCGGCGCATGAAATTCGTGCAGGGGGGAGGTGGGAAGGGGTGGTGGTGTCCCTCAGTCCCATCCTAGTGGACATCCCTCTCACAAGCCAGGACTGCTGGCTTCCAACTACTCACCTGCCTGCCTGCCTGATTGCCCCTAACCACTTCTGCCTGCCAGCCTGATCATCCCCTAACTACTCCCCTGCCAGCCTGATTGATGTCTAACTGCTCCCCTGCCTGCCTGTTTGCCCCCAACTTCCCTCCTCTGCCAGCCTGTTCACCCCTAACTACCCTCCCCTGCAGGTTTGATCACCCCCAACTGACCTCCCTTGCTTGCCTGATCACCCATGACTGCCCTCTCTTGCAGACCTGGAACCTCTCAACTGCCCTCCCTTGCAGGCCTGGTGCCACCCAACTGCCTCCCCTGCTGGCCATCTTGTGGTGGATATCTTGTGTCCACATGGGGGCAGGATCTTTGACCACATGGGGCAGCTATTGTGTGTTGGAACGATGGTCAATCTGCATATTACTCTTTTATTAGATAGGATAGAGGCCTGGTGCATGAGTGGGGTTTGCCCTGAAGGGTGTCCTGGATCAGGGTGGGGGTTCCCTTGGGGTGTGGGGTGGCCTAGGCGAGGGGCCTGTGAGTATTGGAAATATTGGAAGACCACTTGTAAAGTATATGATTGTCTAACCATTATGCTGTGTACCTAAAACTAATAAAAATAACATTGAATGCAAACTGTAACTGAAAAATTAAAAAAAATTTAAAAAGTTGTACATAAAGCTTTTAAGTAATAATTATATTATACTAGAGGCCTGGTGTATGAAAATTCATGTACTGGAGGGGGTGTGGTCCCTCAGTCCAGCCTGCCCCCTCTCACAGTCTGGGAGCCCTCAGGGGCCTGGAGGCGACCTGACAATCAGGGGAAGGCGACACCCATCACACCTCTGCTGCTGCCACTGCCAGCAGCTCAAGCCTCGGCTGCCCTGGATACCTGACCTCGCAGGCCCTGGGAGGCTGGGCAGCTGCCATCTGAGGCTGCCTGTGCCTTGGCCAGACCTGCTTGACTGGCTCCGTCAGTGGGGGTGCAGGAGGCCCCGAGGCCCCTGGCAGCACTGAAGGGACTCCGGGGCAGGCGTGGGGAGCAGCTGGCCCGGCCCCTCCTCCCCCCAGCCCCTCCCCTCGTGGCTGCCACCATCTTGTGAAGGTGTGATGATCAATTTGCATAGTACCTCTTTATTATATAGGATAATATATATGCTTAAATATAGTTTTTAAAATTCTTTTGGTAAATTAAATGCTTATATAAATGCTTTAGAATTTTTACTAACTTAAGCTAAATAATAAAAATTATTGAATATATACATATTTAATTGTGTTTCAAATAACACGAAATAGTGAAACATTAATTATTTAATCTAAGTTTACCTACTTTTGACTTATTACAGAGAAACTGAAAGATAAATTTGGTTCTGTTCATGAATTTTTTCTGGTGTTTTCTTAAAAGTACTAGAGGCCCCTTGCAGGAAGATTCCTGCAATAGAGCTTCCTGCTGTGGTCTCTGCTGCCACGCCTGCTTCTCTCCCTTCTCCCTGGCCTGCCTGCTTCCCTTCCTCTCCCCACCCCACTTGCTTGCTTCTCTGCAGCTTCGCTACCTTCTGCAGCACTTGGCTTCTTTATATGCTGTCTTCAGTCTTTGCTCTGGCCTGGATATGCAAATTAACCACCATCTTAGTTGGGTTAATTTGCATATCACCCTGATTGGCTGGTGGACGTGGCTGGTGGGTGTAGCAAAGTTACAGTCAATTTGCATGTTTCTCTTTTATTAGAGAGGATATTTCTAAAATAGTAAATAACTGCCAACAGAACTTATGTTTTAAAGTTTATGAAATGTATTTAGAAATTTGCCAGTCTGAAGAATGCTAATTGCTTGTTTATTTATTTAAAATATATATTTTATTGATTTTTTTACAGAGAGGAAGGGAGAGAGATAGAGAGTTAGAAACATTGATGTGAAAGAAACATTGTGAGAGAGAAACATTGATCAGCTGCCTCTTGCACACCCCTACTGGGGATGTGCCGCATGCCCTTGACTGGAATTGAATCTAGGACCCTTCAGTCCGCAGGCCAACGCTCTATCCACTGAGTCAAACCGATTAGGGCAGTTGCTTGCTTTTTAATTGCCACTAAAAAAATAAAGCTTTAAGGGTCAAGAATTCTAGCCTGGCCAATGTGGCTCAGTGGTTGAGCATTGATTGACCTATGAACCAGGAGGTTGTGGTTCAATTCCTGCTCAGGGCACATGCCCAGGTTGTGGGCTTAAGGCAACTGATCAATGATTCTCATCATGGATGTTTCTATGTCTCTCTCCCTCTCCCTTCCTCTCTGAAATAAATAAAAGTATATATATATATATGTGTGTGTGTGTGTGTGTGTGTATATATATAATTTAAGAATTCTAAATAAGATAAAAGTACTGTATATGTTTTGGTACTAGATGGTACAAAGTATGGAGATACATTTTTTTAAAAATATATTTTATTGATTTTGTACAGAGAGGAATGGAGAGAGATAGAGAGTTAGAAACATCGATGAGAGAGAGTTATCGATCAGCTGCCTCTTGCACACCCCCTACTGGGGATATGCCCGCAACCAAGGTACATGCCCTTGACCAGAATCGAACCCGGGACCCTTCAGTCCCCAAGCCGATGCTCTATCCATTGAGCCAAACCGGTCTCGGCTGGAGATACATTTTTTAAAAATATTTTTTATTGATTTTTTACAGAGAGGAAGGGAGAAGAATAGAGATTTAGAAACGTTAATGAGAGAGAAACATCCACCAGCTGCCTCCTGCACATCCCCCACTGAGGATGTGCCCGCAACCAATGTACATGCCCTTGACCGGAATCGAACCGGGGACCTTTCAGTTCGCAGACCGACGCTCTACCACTGAGCCAAACATGCTTCGGCTGGAGATACATTTTTAAGGGCTTTAAAACAATGTGGTCATATGACCCAGCAATCCCGAAACACTGGAAAACATGTATTGGCAAGGATATATGCACCCTATGTTCACTGCGGCATTATTCATGGTGGCCCAGACACGCAGACAACCAAAGTGTCCCACAGTAGAGCACTGGATGAAGAAGATGTGGTCCATATACACAATGGAATCCTACTTAGGCACACAAGAGGATGAGATGCTGTCATTGTGACAACAGGGATGGAGCATGAGAATATTATGCTGAGCAAAGTAAGTCAGTTAGAAAAAGCTAAGAACCACATGACTTCCACTCCTATGTGAGAAATAAAACTGAAACTTGTGGACACAGACAACATTATGATGGTTACCAGAGGGAAGGGGTGGGAATGGCTTGAGGGACCAAATATTTGGCGATGGAAGATGATTTGACTTTGAGTGGTAGACACACAATCTTGTATTGTAAAAGAACACTTGAAACCTATATGATCCTATTAACCAATGTCACCCTAATAAATTTAATAAAATAAAAAGAAAAGAAAAGAAAAGGGATTCTATTGGGTAAAATATGCTCCAGCATCAGAACTACGAAGGAATGAGGGACATCCCTGGGCTGAGCTAGTAAAGCAGATCCTACAATCCCGGTGTTTCTTAATGGAACCCACCGTACTGTTTGTTAGTGCTTAAGCCAAGTGATCGTGAAACGTGGTTTTAAAGGTGCTTAAGGTCTGTAGTTCTTAAATTAATCTTATTTTTAGCACAGAAGAGTCCTCACTTAACATCATTGATAGGTTTCTGGAACTATGGTGAAGGGATAAAAACAACAATCAGTTTTACTATAGTCTAATGCAGTGGTCGGCAAACTTATTAGTCAACAGAGCCAAATATCAACAGTACAATGACTGAAATTTCTTTTGAGAGCCAAATTTAAAAAATATATATTTTATTGATTTTTTTAACAGAGAGAAATGGAGAGAGATAGAGAGCTAGAAACATCGACCAGCTGCCTCTTACACACCCCCTACCAGGATGTGCCTGCAACCAAGGTACATGCCCTTGACCGGAATCGAACCTGGGACCTTTCAGTCCGCAGACTGATGCTCTACCACTGAGCCAAACCGGCTTCAGCTTGAGAGCCAAATTTTTTAAACTTAAACTTCTAACACCACTTCTTCAAAATAGTCTTGCCCAGGCCGTGGTATTTTGTGGAAGAGCCACAGTTTGCTGACCATAGGTCTAATGCACAAAAAAAAACCAGTTAAGGTCCGAAGGCATCTTATCAATATTATAATGAAACTAGTGCCCAGGTGCACACATTCATGCACATTGAAAGAAAATTAATCAGAAGGTGGCCAGTGGGGTGGGGCTGGGCAACACAGGCCAGACATGCCCTGGAGCCAACCTCCGGTGGTCCCTCCACTGCAGCTGAGGAGTGAGTGAGGTCCCTCCGGCAGGTGGGGTCCCTCGGCCTGGCCTCTGGGGGTCAGGCTGCAACTGGCACTCCGACATCCCCCGAGGGGACCCGGAGTATGAAAGGGCACTCTGCAAAGTTGCTGTCATCCAGGGTGTGGAACGCAAACACAAGTGTGCAGTAAATCAGATTTGGGGCCAACAGTGCTCCAGCAACAACATAACCCACGGCCGAAGGTGGAATCATGTGGTCCCGCAAGGAATCGGCTCCCTCCTCTCTGGTTTTGGGGTGTGTTACCGGAGAACTGCCACTGCCAAGTCACTGCAGCTCGGCAGCTCCTGTGTTGAGTGTCTGCCCCCTGGTGGTCAGTGTGCATCATAGCGACTTGTCAGATAGTAGGAGAGGCACTTAGTATATTAGCCATATGTATATATATATATTACATCTTAAAAACTCCTGGGTAACCCGCTTGGGTCCCCTCCCTGCAGCAGGGAGCTTTTCTGCAATAAAATTTTGCTTTCACTCATCTTTTTGTCCATGAACTCATTCTTTGATTTCATGAGACAAAAAACTCAGACCCGAACAAGAATTTTGGATATCATCTTTGGGGATCCCAGAGAGGTTTTACAAAATGAATCTATCAAGCTGCAAATGGTTATGGAAATGGAAACCTGAATGACAGCCCTTATCTTCCATGGTCCCCTAGATCGCCCACCTCTGATGGAGCCCTAAGGATTGTCACCACAACTCCCCTTACCAGCAGGAAGCAGTCAGAGAAGTCTATCCCTCTACCCTAAGGGCAGTTAGGGACTCCTGACCAGAGAGGGACTGAGGAGTGGGAGCAGTGAGGCCGTTCGGGATAGGCTACGAGAGGAATGTAAGGGGGATGGTGAAGTTGAACCTGTGAGCAGAGACCAGTTCCTTGCCACACCCTGTCCCATGTAAAATCCAAAGAACAAAGGGCCCTGACCCCGGGCTGCACTCATGGGGTGGGAGAAATAGGCTGAAACTCTGAAGTTAAAAGGTATGGATGTTGCCATGGCCGAATTTTTTGTACCAACCAATGGGAAGTTAGCAAGGTACATATTAACCCCTAGACAAAGAAGCTTCCCTGGAAACCTGCTTGGGTCCCTTCCCTGCAGCAGTGAGCTTTTCTATAATGAAACTTTGCTTTCCCTCAAAAAAAATTTTTCTTTAAGGATTAGCTGTTTATTATTTGGAAATTATAAACTAAAATTATATTATATTAATTATATTAATTATATTAATTATATTAATTATATTATATTATATTATATTATATTATATTATATTATATTATATTATATTATATTATATTATATTATATTATATTATATTATAGGTGTACTAGTAATACCTACTTATCCTATACAATAAAAGCCTAATATGCTAAGTGTCTGGTTGGCTGTTCAACCAATCAAAGCATAATATGCCACTGATATGTTAAGGCTGCTCAACTGCTCACTATGACGCACTGATCACCAGAGGCAGACAGTCAACTGGTCGACCAGTTGCTATGACATGCACTGACCACCAGGGAGCAGACACTCTGACCAGTAGATTAGCTTGCTGCTGGGGTCCAGCTGACCAGGATTGAGTGAGGTGGGCCAGACAAGCCCTGGAGCCCTCTTGTGGTCCCTCCCTGGTTGGCCAACTTCCCAAGTCCCTCCCCGCTGTGCTCCCCAGCCCCAATCATGCACCAGTGGGGCCCTTTGGCCTGGCCTACACCCTCTCAAAATCTGGGACCCTTGGAGGATGTAGAGAGCCGGTTTTAGCCCAATGGTGGAACAGCTGGTCACCATGATGTGCACTGACCACCAGTGGGCAGACGCTCAACGCAGGAGTTGCCCCCCGGTTGTCAGTGTGCTCCCAAAGGGGGAGCACCACTCAGCCAGAAGCCGAGCTCATGGCTGGTGAGCGCAGTGGTTATGGCAGCACTAAGGACGTCCAAATGACGGCGTAGGGCTAGTCTGACATCCCCTGAGGGCCCCCAGACTGCAAAGCTGGGCTGAGGGACCTCCCCACTGAGCGCACAAACTTCATGCACCAGGCCTCTAGTTTGTGATAAATACCGAGATGAAACTATAGGAAGCATCTAATTGTTCCAGAAAAAACTTTGTCTGGGGGGCAGTTACTGGAATAGAAATGTATCTTGGAAACATTAAATAAGGGGAAACATTAATTTTGACTCCACAGAAAACATCCACTATCTAATGATCATGGTGAGTTTTTCCGTGATGAAGTTAGGAAAACAGCATTTAAATAAAGGAACTTTGGATGTGTGTGCTGTAGACAGCAGTTAGGCTCAAATGCACCTGTGGTACCTTGTCTGGCTTAAAGATTCTGTAGTAGGAACAATTCTCTTTGCCTTTATGTCCTGCACAAGATTTCACAGATGTCATTTTATTTCTAATAGTTTGACTTAGTTCAGGTGAATGAATATTTGAACAAAAAAAGTGGTTGACCTAAAGTTGGTTGTTTCTGAATGAATAAGAGGTAAATTATTAGGGACAAGGAAATTTGTAGCAGATTTGTAAAGAGAAATCTTTTTTTTTTTTTAATAAGTTTTTATTGTTCATATTATTACAAATGTTCCTTCCCCACCCCCACCATTGCTCTCCTCCACCAGGTTCCCACCCCACCCTCTGCCCTTTCCCCACTCCCCATTGTCCTCATCCATAGGTGCACAGTTTATGTTCAGTCTCTTCCCACGCCCCCCTCTCCCCTTTTCCCCAAGAATCGTCAGTTCACTCCCCTTCTATACCTCTGATTCTATTATATTCAACAGTTACTATTGTTCATCAGACTTTTTTTTAAATTTCCTTGGTTTTTAGATTCACTTGTTGATAGTTACGTATTTGTTGTTCATAATTTTTATCTTTGATAACTTTCTCTTCTAAAAGAACCCCCTTCAGCAATTCATATAATTCTGGTTTGGTGTTGATGAACTCCTTTAGCTTTTTTTTTATTAGTGAAGCTCTTTATCTGACCTTCGATTCTGAGTGATAGCTTTGCTGGATAGATTATCTTTGGCTGTAGGTTCTTACTATTCATCACCTTGAATATTTCTTGCCATTCCCATCTGGCCTGCATGGTTTCTGTTGAGAAATCAGCTGACAATCGTATAGGTGCTCCTTTATAGGTAACTACCTTCTTTGCTTTTGCTGCTTTTAATATTCTCTCTTTGTCTTTTGCTCTTGGAATTTTAATAATGATGTGTCTTGGTGTAGTCTTTTTTGGATTCCTTTTGTTTGGAGTTCTGTGCGCTTCCTGGACTTGTAAGTCTATTCTTTCACCAGGTGGGGGAAGTTTTCTGTCACTATTTCTTTCAGTATATTTTCGATATCTTGCTCTCTCTCATCTTCTGGGACCCCCATAATTCTGATGTTGGTTCGCTTGAAGTTGTTCCAGAGGTTTCTTACATTATCTTCAATTTTCTGGATTCTCTTGCCTTCTAGCTTCTGTGGAGGAGTGTCTTCTGGCTCTTTATGTTCCAAATCTTTGACTTGATTCTTGTGATCTTCCCTTCTGTTTTTAGGACTCCGTAAAATATTTTTTTATTTCAGACAATGTATTCTTTATTTCTTGTTGATCCCTTATCATTTCTTGATGACTCCTTATTAATTCTAGTTGATCTCTTTTCATATCCTCATAGGTCTTATCCATCTTTTCTAGGAAATTCTTGAAAAACCTTATAAGCGTAGATTTGAAGTCTAAATCCAGTCGCTTTTTGTCCTCCATTTCTTTTGTTTGTGATCTATTTTGTTGGCGCATTTCACAGTTACAGGTGGGATGGGGTTTCAGGGTGGAGCCTGCAGCTTTGGCTTCCGTCAGCCCCGCCCTATGCCGGTCCGTCAGTGCTCGCTGCCGGCGCCTCTGAGAGAAAGGTGCCCTCGATTTTCGCCTGCTGCCAAACAGTCTATGCTCTCCCCCAATGAGCCCGGTATTGGGGTTCAGTTCAGTTGGAAGTGGAGTTGGAGGTGGCGTTCAGAGCAGTCTGGAGCCCCAGTCTCCTTCCCGTCATGGCAATCCCGTGGCACAGCCAACCGTCCCTTCTCTGCGCGCAGTGTGCGCACCGCCGGGACCTCCTTTCGCCACTTCCCCGGGGTTCCGCCTTACAGCCTGGCTCCCTATGGCTGAGCCTGAGTCCCCAGGGTCTGGCCTAGAACTGGGGTTCAGAGCAGTCGGGGGCCCAGCACAGTCAGAGTTTTATCTCCTTTCCGCTAAGGAAAGCCTGCCAGGCACTCTGCCTCTCCCACCTCTCCGGCGCCGCGTCTCCGTACCTTGGGCTTTTCCAGCTCCTCCGCGCCTCCTTCTGGTTTTCTCCTTGCTTCTCGCTGTAGAATTTCCAGTCAGTCAACCTTCCTATAGTTCTGGGCAATGTCCGTTTTATATTTTAGTTGCTTTTTATTGAAATTGTTGTGTGCGGCTGAGGCTAGGTGTTCACCTGGGCGCAGCCATCTTGGATCCTCTCTGTAAAGAGAAATCTTGAGAGAAGAAATTTTATATGTAATTATGCTAAATAAAATTGGAGTAAATGTAATTAAGAAAATTAATTTAAATATTAAAAAAAGTTGATGCAAAACCAGTTTCTTTTTTCAGTCTGCTAAAAAGAGAAAGTTTTTGTGTGTGTTTATTCAGCTCCAGATAAAATATGAAAAGTTTTCTACCTAGAAAACAAAGATTCTATGTTTGATTAAAATACTTTTCTGTGTTTTTTGTTTGTTTGTTTGTTAATCCTCATCTGAGGACATTTTCCCCATTGCTTTTCGGAGAGAGTGAAAGGGAGGGAAAAAGGGAAGGTGAAAGATAGATAGAGCCAGAGAGAGAGAGAGAGAGAGAGAGAGAGAGAGAGAGAGAGAGAGAGAGAGAGAGAGACATCAATGTGAGAGACACATCTAAGAGTTCCCTTCTGCATGTACCCGTCACAGGGCTGGGGAGTGAGTCTGAAATGCAGGTACATGGCCTTGAACCAGAAAATCAAACCTAAGACCCTTTGGTATGCAGGCCAGTGCTCTAACCACTGAGCCACCGACCAGAGCTCTATTGTCTTACTCGGGTCCTTGATTGCTTAAGAAAATGTTCTCAATCCTAAGAACTAAAATTTTGCTAACCTATGTTTATGTTTGATATTTTTTATTGTAACTTTGGGTAAATGAATAATTCAATATTGTTTATTATAATGATACTAGAGGTCCAGTGCATGAAATTTCATGCACTGGAGGGGGGTCCCTCAGCCCGGCCTGTCCCCTCTCACAGTCCGGGAGCCCTCAGGGGAGGGAGGGGACCGGTGATCAGGGAAAGGCGACACCCCCATCACACCTCTGCTGCTGCCACTGCCAGCAGCACGAGCCTCAGCCGCCCTTGTTACCTGACCTCGGGTGGCCCTGGCAGCTTGGCAGCCACTATCCGAGGCTGCCTGCACCTCAGGCCAGCCCTGGGTGGCTTGGTAGCTGCCATCTGAGGCTTGCCTACACCTCAGGCCTGTCCTGAGCGGCTGGGGGCTAAAGGGACTGGGGTTACCCTGGAGGCAGGTACATGGAACAGCCAGACCCGCCTGGGGGCAGGCCAGGCCGTGCTGCATGCCTGCTGCCCTAATGGGCTGGGGGGACTGGGTACTGCCATCTTGTGGCTGTGGGTGCCGCCATCTTTGAGAGCATGGCAGTTAATTAGCATATTTCCTCCTTATTGGTTGTGGGTGCCGCCATCTTTGTGAGGGCATGATAGTTAATTAGCCTATTCCCTCTTTATTAGGTAGGACACCAGTATAATCTCTTTAGTCAAGTAGGTTTGACAACCTTCCCAGGGTTAAATTTTAAAATGAGGATTTTCTTAAACTGAAAAGGCTTTCATTATTCCAATGGATCCCTAAAATACCTCAAAGAGAGATACTTATAAAAAAGAAATTTAAAAGTAATTAGGCCTATTTGATATGCTAGAATTACATGGAAAGCTTTTTAAAATAAAAGTAATGATTATGTTTTGTGTGTGTGTGTGTGTGTGTGTGTATATTCTTTTTTAAAAAAATATATTTTATTGATTTTGTACAGAGAGGAAGAGAGAGAGATAGAGAGTTAGAAACATCGATGAGAGAGAGTCATCGATCAGCTGCCTCTTTCACACCCCCTACTGGGGATGTGCCCGCAACCAAGGTACATGCCCTTAACCGGAATCGAACCCGGGTCCCTTCAGTCCCCAAGCCGACGCTCTATCCATTGAGCCAAACCGGTCTTGGCTATATATTATATATATATTCTTATTACTAAAATAAATATTCAGGAGATTATGTAAAAATCTCCCAGAGTCTATAAAGTTTTTGTATGATTTCATTTGTAATTGTAATTTTTACCTCTAAATGTTAAATCACAGGAAAGAAAATTTCGTTGTCAATTGAATTGTAACTATTATCAGTGGTGTGTCCTCTGCGCCCCACCTGCTGCTGTTGGAAGTGGAGTTCTTGGGGTGCCACAGGGAAAAGAATTTCCGGAGCTCCCGTGGGAGAGAGGTTTGCGGGAAGCTTTATTGTTGATGTGCCTGCAAGGTCGCAGCTCTGTCCTGCCAGGAGAAGCCCAGCCCAGAATGAGGGCCACTGGCCGGATCCGCCCGCCCGGCGGCCTCTGGCTGGCTCTGCTGTGTTCCCAGCTAAGCCCATGGCGTGGCGGCCACAGGGCCTGCTAAGGCCACGCGGCTGTGGAGGGAGGCTGGGCATCTGTGGGTGGGGAAGCAGGAGAGAAAGAACGCAATCTGGGGAGTTTAACCAACTGATCCTCAGGATTTCACATTTGCCTTGGCTCCACCCCCCTAGCCAATCGTCTTTGCTCCCCAGGCTAGATTGACACTGACGGCACTGCACATGCCCCCGCATTCCCCTTTGCTGGACCCTCCCCCAGGGACCCATGGGGAATGGACTGGCGGTTCTTGGGGAGTATGGAGCTGCCAGGATGGCCATCTTACAATGTCTGGCCTCCCCGTTGCTCTCTTCCGATTACTAAGATAGCCATGCCATTTTTTTGGGGCCATTTACGCTCATTATTCTACTTTGCTTTTGAAAATCCTCTTCATTTTCAGAAATATCCATGGGGAAAAAAAACTCTGACTTATTCTAAATATTGTTTTCAGAGAATAAACTTTAAGATCATACCTTTAAACTGGATGAAGATTTATAGCACTCTAAGCAATAATTGGATTCATAAAATGTTGATAAATGATCAAGTCAGAGAAGAATTATGATAGATCCTCCTTTCCTCCAGTTGATGGACAGACGTAAACCCCACCTGCGGCCAGACATTCCTGAGCTCTGAACCACCAATCAGCACCTGCCAAATACCCTAAGCCACCCGATTCCTAAGTCCCTAGGTCCCTAATCACCAATCAGCATGTGCTGAGTGCCCTAAGCCCCGCCCGCTATCCTTAAAGGTGCTTGTACCCGGGCCCTCGCTCTCTTCCGCCCCTCTCCGTGGAAGCAGCCGGCAGGGATACCCTTCCCTCCAATAAAGCCTGTGTGTCCTGCCATCCCTGTCTCCAGTCTACCTTCTCTATTTAATCTATCAAATTAATTATATCGAACTGAATGAACTGAGAATGATTATAATTATTATAACAAAACTTGTTCTGCTGCAATTTGGTGGATTATACCTTTGTGAGCAATACTGAAGTATTTATATTTTTCATCCTACTGCATTCACTCAGAACCTGGAAGCTTTTGTAAGTATTACTTTCATGGTATAGTTATTTGTATGAATTAAAAGAAAACTGGTTTTATTAACCAAGACTTGGAGTGGCCTTTGTGGACAAAAGGAGCCACATGCTGACCTGCCAAGCTCAGAGGAGGCCTGCGTGGCAGTCTTGCAAACTCAGAGACCTAAGATAACCACAAAAGACGGTTTGAAAATTAAATATCCAACTACAAACAGGTTACAGTGGGTAGTCATGTCCTAGACCGATATTTTCCCCGACAAAGATTAACTTAGATCTTCTTTACTGAGCCCATTTGCCTTCCTGCCTCTAAGATAACATATCTGTGAGATGTATGGTTAGCTTGTAACTTCCCTTTTCCTGGACCCCCTGGGGCACATCCAAATGTTGTGGGCACCAGGACAGATGCCTCAAATTCCTTTGTTACCATGTTAATTGTTCCTGCTCTCACCTGAGTACATGTCCATCATTTTACTTTTTATCCAATCCCAGGACTTTCCCACCGCTTTGCTTTCTCCTGCCTCCTTACTCCATCACCAATGAATTTCATGTAACCTACCTATGTCCCTCCTTTGATTTCAGTGTATAAATAGAGAAATGTAACTTCAGAGCATTATCTCAATCCATTGAGGTTCTGCTTCCCAGCATATATTGACAGTTTGGCTCAAATAAACTCACAAAAAAATTCTTTACAGGTTTCAGTGGTTTTTTCATTAACACCTTTCATGTTTGGGAGGGATGCGCACAGACTCTGGATGGCCCCGGAAGCTCTGAGCGGACTTAAGATGGGCTTTGGGAGCCAATAAAGTCTTTGAAAAAATACCCTCGTGCATTCTCACAGGTTCAGCACAGTCTTCCCAGGTAAGAAAGGAAAGCTGCTTTCCTTGGAGGTGGCAAAGGTAGAAACTCAAGTCATTTTGGGGACTTTAAGAACCCGAGGACTTCATGCAACTCTCTGGTGCTGCAGACAAAGCTGCTGGAGCAGCGTGGCTTGGCTTCTGAGCCTGGAGAGGCTACTGGAGTTCATAAGGAGGCTCCTTAGGAAATTCCAGCAGAGCAGATGGAAAAGAGCCTCTCAGGTCAACCGCCGTTCTTATCGTACCAGAGGCCTGACGCACAAAATTGTGAACTTGGTGGCGGGGTGGCTGTCCCTCAGCCTGGCCCTTGCCCTCTCGCAGTCTGGGATCCCTCAGGGGATGTCCGCCTGCCAACTTAGTCCCAATCCCCTTTGGGGTGGGCTGAGTGGCACTCCTCCTGTGGGAACACACTGACCACTAAGGGGCAGCTCCTACATTGAGTATCTGGCCCCTGGTGGTCAGTGCATGTCATAGCGACTGGTCGTTCTGCTATTTGGTCGATTTGCATATTAGGGTTTTATTATATAGGATTCATAATACAATATAATCGAGCCAAACTTATTGAAACTAGACTTATACAATAAATTTAGTCTTAATTTTACTGTATTTAATGAAAATGGAGATCTGAAGGCCCTTAGCCCACAGGCCCTCAGCTCGCCTCCTCCTCCCCGTCCCCTCGGAGAAGACGGAGCTGATCCAGAAGGGAAGCTGGCCGAGCAGGCCAGCACTATCGACATGGCCCCTGCATGAAGGCCGGACGGAGCAGGCGCCGAGCTGTCCAGCCTGCTCTCGGTGGCCTGCAAGAACACATCCGCCTGGAGGTCATCTCGAGCACCAAGCAGCAGACGGCACCTCGGACCAGAGCTGCAGCTGGTGGAGGACGTCAGAGGAAGGTGGAGTCGCAGCTGCACTCCACCTGCACCCGAGCTGGGCTGTTGGGTAAGGATTTAACAGCCAAGCAACCCCCAGAGATAAGGCCCTCCCTGAGGACGAAGGACTGCTCCCGGTACCTCGCTGAGGTCGCAGGTGGTGATGATGGAGAACAAACGACAGACAGTTCCCAGGGGCTCACCAAGTGGCTCTCCCATCGGCGAGAAGGAGCTGCAGCCCGCACCCCCCATCCGCCTGCAGAAGGCTCTCAACTTCCCTGTGTCTCCCCATGAACCCCTCCCCAACCCTGAGCTCCAGCACGCTGGCCAAGACAGCTTCTGACGAGGCCATGCAGGACTCGGTGCCCTAAATGAAGCCTCGCACAGCAGCACCCTCACCTGCAGCTGCTCAGGGACCTCCCATGATGGACACCGGACACCAGACAGCGCAGGAGGAGGATGTGACACAGCCGAAGGCGCCAGAAACTGCCTGCGGCAGGTGGTGTCCCCCTGCCCTCCAGAAACCTCCATGCACATCTCCTTCCTTCCTCCACATGCATGTCCCGGAGCAAAGAGCCACGCATGTGCAGGAGATCAACCATCCCAGTCTTTTCCTTGCAGCTTCGGGAACCCAATCCCCTGATCTGTGTCCTGGCCTTCCTCGTGCGTGGTTACCGCTATAGAAAAGATTAGCAGCTCCTCTCACATAAACCAGTAAACCCCCGACACTGGCTTAGAGGACTAACAGTGCACTCGTATTTAAGTAATCGGAACCAGTTCTGCAAGTGACTGTGTTTGTATTACTGTGATGATATGAAAGTGTAGTTACTTACAAGCTAGATGTTTTACATAACTTCTTAATTTCTACATTCCCTCCCTTACTCTTTGGGGGTTTCTATCTGTGAGCAAGTTTCCATGTTCTTAATGTATTCTTTTTGGGCAGAAATCCGGAAGTATCAGATTGAATGGGAAAACATTTGATAATTCTGGGCTGTGGGTCACAAATTGAAATGCCTCCTGTCAGAAACCAAGATGGCAGCATAGGTAAACGCCTAACTGCAGCCTTGCACAACAATTTCAAAAATACAACTAAAATACAAAATGGACATTATCTAGAATAGGGGTGTCGAACTCAATCAGAGAAGGGGCCAAAATCTAAAATCCAGCCTAAATCGCGGGATGAATGGTTTACTGAACAGTCATAAACTGTCATTGTGATGGAAACGCAGCGGAGTGCAGTGATGACAGCGCGGTGCGGGCCACATTTCAAGGCCTGGCGGGACGGACTTGGCCCGCGGGCCTTGTGTTTGACACATGTGATCTAGAACTACAGGAAAGTTGACTGATTGGAAATTCTACAACTAGAAGAAAAGAGAAAACCAGAAGGAAAATCAGAGGAGCTGTAAAAGCCTAAGGTACGGAGACACACGGTGCACGCGTGAGGAGAGGATGGAGCTGGAGAGGAGGGGCAGCTGAGTGCCTGGCTGGCGTTCCCTATCGGGAGTGAGATAAAAGCTCCGGGCTGCACTGAACCCCAGTTCTGGGCAAGACCTTGGGGACCCAGGCTCAGAGGGAATCTAGCCTGTAAGGCGGAAACTCAGGGGAATGGCGAAAGGCAGAGCCCTGGAGGCATGCATGTGAATGCACGCAGAGGACGGACTGTTGACTCTGCTGCTAGATTGCCCTAGTGGGAAGGAGACAAAAACTCTGGACTGTGCTGAGCCCCAGTTTCGGGCCAGACCCTGGGGACCCAGGCTCATACGGAGGGAATCTGGGCTGTAAGTCGGAAACTCAGGGGAGTGGCGAAAGGCAGAGCTCCGGAGGCGTGCACGTGAATGCACAGAGGACGGACTGTTGACTGTGCCTCTGGATTACCCTATTGGGAAGGAGACAAAAGCTCCAGACTACTCTGAACCCCACTTCCAACCCCACTTCAAACTTCACTGAACCCTAGTTCTGGGCTCATTGGGGGAGAGACTAGACTGTCTGGTAGCAGGTGAAACTCGAGGGCACCTTTCTGTCAGAGGTGCTTGCAGCGAGTACCGAGGGGAGGGACACTGAGACTCAGGAACCTCATAGGGTGCGGCTGACAGGAAGCCAAGGCTGTAGGCTCCACCCTGAAACTCTGCCCCATCCAAACTGAGCACAGAGGCTTTTGCAATTTTCTAAGTGTAGTTGAATAAGGCTGTCTCCCAGCATAGACACAGCTGATTCTCACAGCCAATTGGCCTGGAGGTCAGTTCCTCCCAGTGATACCAACAACAATCAAGACTTAACTACAATAAGGCTGTACTCACAGTCCACAAAGGGGTACACCAAGAGTGTTTACCTCAGGTAACTGGGAGGCTGACCCACTGAACCATATAAGACACATTACGACGCAAAGCCACCCTACCAACTCAGGGAAGCAGCGAAAATGCCTAGACAAGGAAACAGATCACAAACAAAAGAAAAGGAGGACAAGTGACTGAATATAGAGTTCAAAACCACCATTATAAGGTTTTTCAAGAATTTCCTAGAAAATGCCAATAAAATAAACGAGACCTATGAGGATATGAAAAGAGATAAACTAGAAATAAAGAATACATTGTCTGATATAAAAAATATACAGAGTCTTAAAAACAGAATGGAAGATCACAAGAATCAAGTCAAAGATTTGGAACACAAAGAGACAGAGGACACTCCTCCACAGAAGCAAGAAGACAAGAGAATCCAGAAAGCTGAAGATAGTGTAAGAAACCTCTGGGACAACTTCAAGATAACCAACATCAGAATTATGGAGGTCCCAGAAGAAGAGAGAGAGCAAGATACTGAAAACATATTGGAACAAACAATGACAGAAAACTTCCCCCACCTAGTGAAAGAAATAGAACCCCAAACAAAAGGATTCCAAAGTGGACCACACCAAGACACATCATAATTAAAATCCCAAGAGCAAAAGACAAAGAGAGAATATTAAAAGCAGCAAGAGAAAAGCAGGTAGTTACCTATAAAGGAGCACCCATATGATTGTCAGCTGATTTCTCACCAGAAACCATGCAGGCCAGACGGGAATGGCAAGAAATATTCAAGGTGATGAATAACAAGAACTTACAGCCAAAAATACTCTACTGAGCAAAGCTATCACTCAGAATCGAAGGCCAGTTAAAGAGCTTCACAAATAAAAAAAAAAGCTAAAGGAGTTCATCACTGCCAAACCAGAATTATATGAATTGCTGAAGGGGGTTATTTAGGAAGAGGAAGAAAATAAAGATAAAAATTATGAACAACAAATACGTAACTATCAACAAGTGAATCTAAAAACCAAGGAAATTAAAAAAAAACACCTGATGAACAATATTAACTGTTGAATATAATAGAATCAGAGGTATGGAAAGGGAGTGAACTGATAATTCTCAGGGAAAAGGGGAGAGGGGGTTGTGGGAAGAGACTGAACATAAACTGTGCACCTATGGATGAGGACAATGGGGAGTGGGGAAAGGGCAGAGGGTATGGTGGGAACCTGGTGGAGGGGAGCAATGGAGGGGGGAAAATGAGGAACATATATAATAATATGAACAATAAAGATTTATTTAAAAAAAAAGAAGAAAGAAAGAAATGCCTCCTGTGTCACATAGAGTGGAGGTCTGGGTAGCTGTGACAACAGGGAGTTTCCTTATCCACTCTTCATTTGCTATTTGCTGCTGTTTCAGTTGACAACTTCCCTTCCTAATAAAAACTCACTTACACCTTAAAAAAAAAATGGGGGTGATTTTAGAAAGAAAAATTGTGTTTCAATAGAAATTATAATACACAGTTATGAATATTAGGCCCTAGTTAAGTTAATAGTCTTTAAAGATATTTCTTTCCCTCCTCCTCCTCCTCCTCCTCCTCCTCCTCCTCCTCATCCTCATCCTCATCCTCCTCCTTCTCCTCCTTCTCTTCCTCCTTCTTCTTCTTTTCTCTCTCTCTCTCTCTCTCTCTCTCTCTCTCTCTCTCTCTCTCTCTCTCTCTCTCTCTCTCTCTCTCCATTCTTTTCCTCTCAGTTATAGGGAACTGGGAGGGAGGGGAAGCAGGGAAAGGAGTGGCCAGTGAAGGTCACATCTGTGGTGGCCCAGCTGGGACAGAGGGAGGGGAGGGCTTGAGGCTGTGCTCCCTGTTCCCACATTGTTGGCCTCACTTGGACTTGGGAGAACACCAGGTCCTCGGGGACGGAGACCGGATTCTCGGCATCAGTGGGAACCACCTCCACCAGCACGGGCGTCCTCAGTGGAGCAGACGAGCAGTGAAGGAGTGACCCAGGAAAGAAAATGTAAAAGAAAGACAACAATTCCTGGCCGTTTCGTGTGGTAAATAAATGACAAAAACATAAAGCTCCTATGTACACAGTCGAAATGACAGAACCATTTTTATAAATAAATGGGAGATGGCGACGAGGCCGGCTGTGCGGAGAGCGGAGCGTGTCCTCGGAGCCGCGGCTGTGACTGCGGCTGGAGGACGGACGGACGGACGGACGGACGGAGGCCGCCCGCAGAGCACTCCCTCCGGGAATGTGCCCTGACCGGAGCCTCTGCTCCCACAGACGCAGCTTTTGTTAGGAACCCGCTGCGTCCTCCTACCTGTCTGCCTCCTGGAAGGAGACGCGCCAGTTCAACGGAACTGACGAATTCCCGCCAAACAAGGCGCAGCCTTCCAGCTCCGCTTCCGAGACTGGGACCTGTCACTTGAAGCCTCAGGAGTGGGCCTGACGGTGTGGCCAGGCTGGCTCCGGGACGGCCTGCCAGACTGGCCAGGGTCTCCAGGCGTGGACGGAGAGAGTGGAGATCGAGGGGGCGGAGAGGAGTGGGTCTGATGGGGGTAGATGGAGGAAGCGGCCGGACCAGGCTGGGGAGACACCCTGTTGCAGGTCCCACAGGGCCCTCTGTGGCTGTGAAAGCGAAAGTGCACGTCCGTCCGTCCGTCTGTCCGTCCATCCGAGTGGACTTGTTTGGACCGGCAAGTGAGCTGTGCGCCTAGTCACTTAGTTACTGGGATTTTCCACGTTCCCAGTTGTTGCAGTTTATGATTCCAAGCTCTGTCTCTGCCTTCGGGCTGGTAAGGGTTTGTCCCTAATATGGCCCCAGAATGTGTCATCTCCTCAGCTCCTCCGCTCGCGTGTCGGTTTGCACTGTAATGATGGTGTAAGGAGCTCTGGGGTTGCTCTCTGGCCGGGCTTCAGCTAGTGCCTGTGCTGACTTCTGTGACCGCCACAGGTTCGGGCCACAATCGGGTTTCCTTTGATCGCGGGGTGCAGGTGGGGTCTGGTGAGAGGACCTGTCTGTCGGCTTGTTGGCCTGAGCTGTTGGCTCCTACTGCTGGCAGCGTGGGAGCGTGGGAACGGCACTATTAGACCCAGGGGGTCAGACCAGACCTGGTGCAGCAATACCAGTACTTGAGTTCTGGCTAAGAAGGAATTCAAATGAAGAGAAAATTTATTTAGGAAATCACAGAGGTGAAGGAATGAGGTAGAAGAATGGGCCCAGGAGACAAGTTACAGAGGCTGAAGGAGGGCCCTGGGAGCTTCGGAGAAAGAAAGAGGGCGGGGAGGGAAAGGCAGGGGTGCTCCCAGGAGGGAGAGGGTGCTGGGTCCTCCGCCCGAGGGGGTTTAGGGTGGGGATTTTAGGGGAAGTCCCGGGGGAGGATCTTAGGAGAATACTCACCAGCTTTCCAGGCGTGGGGTCATGGTCTCCACTGATGGGTCGCTGACAGGGCAGTGAGTCATTTGTCCTTGCAGCTGGTGCTGATGTCAGCCTTGGTGCCCTTGGTCTGGCTTTTCTGCTTTTCTGGGCCTGGAGCTGAAATACACCTGAGCCTCGGTGTTATCTCTACGGAGGAAAGGTCAGGGGTGCAGGTTATGCTAGGAGAGGAAGGTCACCTTGAGGGCAAGGTCCTTCCCCCCAGTTTTGCTGGCTGCTAGGTGCCTGGGGCTGTCCACCCTGGTCACCTTGTGTACTGGGCCATCGTCCTGCGCTGCTCATATCTGTCTAACTCCTTCCACACAGCGTGCTCCTTCCCCAACGTCTGTCTGTCCTGCTGGAACGGGTCCAGACTCTGCCCCTGAAGCCCCACTTTGGGACATTGATATTAAGCTGTTTATAAGAAACAAGAAACAACACCACACACACACACACACACACACACACACACACACACACACTTCCTGCCCAAGAGACTCAGACAGAGAAACCTACTTTCTTAGGATGTTGCCTTACTGAGCCTAATTTGAATTAACTATGATGAACAGGAAGGCTTCAGGCAGGGGCCTGTTAGCTAGATAGCCCTGTAAAAGTCCAGAGTAAGTAGCAAGCCAGAAGGGAATGGCATGGTGTATTAAAGGTAAAAAAAAAAAAAAAAAAAAAAAAAAAAAAAAAAAAAAGCAAGGATCTGAAATCAAGATTACTATAACAAGCAAGGCTATCATTCAAAATAGGTGGTGAAATAAAGAGCTTCCCGGACAAAATAAAACAAAACAAAAAACTAAAGGAAACATCACCACCAAACCAGCACTACAAGAAATGCTAAAAGTACTGCTGAAATGAGGAGAAATAGAGAGAGAAACATAGCTATACAGAATTAAAATGGCAAGAAATAAGTACCTATCAATAACATTAAAAGTAAATGGATTAGATGCTCCAATCAAAAGACATAGGGTGGCTGAATGGATACAAAAACATGATTCAACTATATGCTGTCTACAAGAGCCCTGTATCAGAAGAAAAGACTCATAGGATGAGAGTTAAGGAATGAAAAACAATTTCATGCAAATAAAAAGGGAGAAAAAGCTGGGGTGGCAATACTCATATCTGACGAAACAGAGTTCAAAATGAAGGCTCTACAGAGGCAACACAGGTCACGACGTAATTCTAAAGGGGTCGATCCAACTAGAGGATATAACCCTGATAAACATATATGCACCCAATATAGGAGCACCTGAATATATATATTTAAAAAACCTTCTAGAGGACTTTATGGGAGAGATCAACAACAATACAATAGGGGATTTTAACACCGCTAACTTCATTGGATAGATCTTCCAGACAAAATATTAGGAATGAAACAGAGACTCCACATGACACACTGTGGGTTTAATTGACATTTATAGAACATTTCACCCCAAAGATGCAGAACATACATTCTTCTCAAGTGCACATGATCATTCACAAAGATAGACCACATGTTAGGACACAAAACAAGTCTCTACAAGTTAAAATAGATTGAAATATTTTAAGCATCTTCTCAGATCACAATGGAATGAAATTAGAAATCAACCACAGTAAAAACACTCAAAAAACATTTTGACACTTGGAAGCTAAATAGCATGGTATCAAACAATGACTGGGCTACCAATGAGATCAAGAAAGAAATAAAAAACTTCCTGGAAACAAATGAAAATGAACACACAACAATCTAAAATCTCTAGGACACAGCAAAAGCAGTCCTGAGAGGGAAGTTCATGGCACTACAGGCCTACCTCAAAAAATAAGAAAAATCAGCAATAAACTATTTAAACCTACAACTTAAAGAATTAGAAAGAGAATAAGAGAAGCCCAGAGTAAGTAGAAGGAGGAAAATAATAAAGATCAGAGCAGAAATAAATGACATAAAGACTAAAAAACAAACAAACAAAAAAAGAGACCAATGAAATCAAGAGCAGTTTCTTTGAAAAGATAAACAAGATGAACTATTAACCAGACTCATCAAGAAACAAAGAGCGAGGGCTCAAATAAATAAAATTAGAAATAAAAGTGGATAAGTAGCCCTAACCAGTTTGGCTCAGTGGATAGAGCGTCGGCCTGCAGACTGAAGGGTCCCAGGTTTGATTCCGGTAAAGGGCATGTACCTTGGTTGTGGGCATATCCCCAGTAGGGGTGTGCAGGAGGCAGCTGATCAATGTTTCTCTCTCATAGATGTTTCTGATTCTCTATCCTTTTCCCTTCCTCTCTGTAAAAAATCTATTATATATATATATATATATATATATATATATATATATATATATATATATTTTAAAAAGTGGAGAAAAAAACCACCGAAATACAAAGGATTATAAGACAATACTATGAACAACTATATACCAACAAGATGAAATGGACTAATTCCTAGAAAAATGCAGTTTTGCAAAACTGAATCAGGAAGAATCAGAAAATTCGAATAGGCCAATAACAATTGAAGATATAGAAGGAGTAATAAAAAAACTCCCAGCAAACTGCCCTGACCGGTCTGGCTCAGTGGACAGAGCGTTGGCCTGCAGACCAAAGGCTCGGGGTTGGGTTTGATTCTGGTCAAGAGCAAGCACCTCGGTTTTAGGCTCCTCCCTGGCTCGGGTTCTGGTTGGGGCTTGTGCAGGAAGCAACCAATCGATGTGTTTCTCTGACATCGATGTTTCTCCGTCTTTCCCTCTCTCTGCAGTTCTCCCTAAAAACCAATGGAAAATATCCTTAGATGAGGATAACAAAACACAACAACCCCCTCTCCTCCTAGAAAACTCTCAGCAAACAAAAGCCCTGGTCTGGATGGCTTCACAGGCAGTTTACCAAACAAAGAAAAACTAACCCCTATACTCCTCACACCACTCCAAAAATCCCAAGAGGAAGGAACACTTCCAAGCTCTTTCTAAGAGGCCAGCATTATCCCAATTCCAAAACCAGATAAAGACACCACAAAGAAAGAGAATTGCAGGCCAATATCCCTGATAAACATAGATGCTAAAATTCTCAACAAAATATCGCCAAAACTGGCTTGGCTCAATGGATAGAGCATTGGCTTGGGGACTGAAAGGTCCCGGGTTCGATTCCGGTCAAGGGCATGTACCTTGGCTGCAGGCATATCCTCAGTATGGGGGTGTGCAAGAGGCAGCTGATCGATGACTCTCTCTCATCGATGTTTTCTAACTCTCTATCTCTCTTCCTTCCTCTCTGTACAAAATCAATAAAATATATTAAAAAAATATTAGCAAACCAGCCGAAACCGGTTTGGCTCAGTGGATAGAACGTCCCTGTGGACTGAAAGGTCCCAGGTTCAATTCCGGTCAAGTGCATGTACATTGGTTGCGGGCACATCCCCTGGTTAGGGGCTGTGCAGAAGGCAGCTGTTCGATGTTTCTCTCTCATTGACATTTCTAGCTCTCTATCCCTCTTTCTTCCTTTCTGTGGGAAATCTATAAACTGTATTAGCAAATCAGATCCAGCATACATCATGACCAAATCAGATTTTTTTCCCCAGGGATGCAAGGTTGGTACAATATTCACAAATCAATAAACATGATATATCACAGAAACCAATTGAAAGACAAAAATCACATGATTATATAGACACAGAAAATCTATTAGACAAAATCCAACACCCATTTTTGAGAAAAATTCTCACCAAAATGGGAATAGATGGAGCATATCTCAACATGATAAAGACCATTTATGACAAACCTACAGCCAACAACATACTCAATAAAACCACTTCCCCTAAGAACAGGAACAAGACAGGGATGTCTGTTTTCACCGCTCTTATTCAGCATAGCACTGGAAGTCCTAGCTATGGCCATCAGACAAGAAGAAATAAAAGACATCCAAATTGGAAAAGAAGAAGCAAAACACTCATTATTCACAGATGACATGACATAGAAAACCCTAAAGACTCCACCAAAAAGCTGCTATATTTAATAAGTTAATTCAGCAATGTAGCAGGATTAAAAACCAATACCCCCAAATTAATGGCTTTTTAATATACCAATAATGAATTCTCAAAAAGAGAAATTAAACAAACTATCTCATTTACCACTGCAATGAAAATTAAGATACTTAGGAATAAACTTAACCAAGGAGATGAAAGACTTTCACTTGGAAAACTACAGGATGTTGAAAGAAGGGATAGAGGAAGATATAAATGAATGAAAGAATATACCGTGTTCATGGATTGGTAGAATTAACATCATTAAAATGTCCATGCTATCTGCCCTAACCAGTTTGGCTCAGGGAATAGAGCATTGTCCTATGGACTGAAAGGTCCCAGGTTCGATTCTGGTCAAGGGCATGTACCTTGGTTGTGGGCACATCCCCAATATGGAGTGTGCAGGAGGCAGCTGATTGATGTTTCTCTCTCATTGATGTTTCTAGCTCTTTATCCCTCTTCCTTCTTCTCTGTAAAAAAAAAAAATCAATAAAATATGTTTTAAGAAATATCCATACTATCCAAGGCAATCTACATATTCAATGCAATACATATTAAAATACCAATAGCATGTTTCACAGATCTAGAAAAAATACTCCAAAAATTTATATGGAACCAAAAAAGACCCAGAATATCTGCAGCAATCTTGAGAAAGTTGGAGGAATCATAATTCCAGATTTCAAGTCATACTACAAAGTCACCATAATCAAAACAGCCTGGTATGGCATAAGAACTGGCATTTAGATAAATGGAATAGAACAGAGACTCCAGAAATCGACCCAACCTATTATGCTCAATTAATATTTGACAAAGGAGGCAAGAGCATACAATGGAGTTAAGACAGTCTTTTCAATAAATGGTGCTGGAAAAATTGGACAGATACATGCAAAAAAAAAATGAAACTAGATCACCAACTTACACCATACACAAGAATAAACTCAAAATGGATAAAAAGACTTAAACATAAGTTGGAAAACCATAAAAATCCTAGAAGACACCATACATAGTAAAATCTGAGACATCTCTCGTAGCAATATGTTTACAGATAAGGCAAAGAAAACTAAAGAGAAAATAAACCAATGGGACTACATCAAAATAAAAAGTTTCTGCACATCAAAAGAAACCATCAACAAAATGAAAAGGCAGCCCAATGTATGGGAGAACATATTTGGTGATGATACATCTGATAAAGGGTTAATATCCAAAACATATAAGGAACTCATACAACTTAACAAAAGTAAGACAAACAATCCAATCAAAAATGGGCCAAGGACCTAAATAGACACTTCTCCAAAGTGAACATACAGATGCCAAGAGACAGATGAAAACATACTCACAGTCCCTGATCACTAGAGAGATGCAAATTAAAATGACACTGAGAAGGAAGTGTTCAACTCACAATTTCCAGTTCAATTCACACCTGTCAGAACGGCCACCATCAACAAATCAACCAATGACAAGTGGGGAAAGGGGAACCCTAGTGCACTGCTGGTCGGAATGCAGACTAGTGCAGCCACTGTGGAGAACAGTATGGAGTTTTCTCAAAAGATTAAATTTGTAACAGCCATCTGACCCAATGATCCCACTTCTAGAAATATGTCTTAAGAAACCTGAAACACCACTCAGAAAGAATGTATGCACCCCCATGTTCATAGCAGCACAGTTTACAATAGCTAAGATCTGGAAACAGCCAAGTGCCCATCAGCAGATGAGTGGATAAAAAGCTGTGGAACATTTCTATGCAGCTGTTTATTTATTTATTTTAAAATATATTTTATTGATTTTTCACAGAGAGGAAGGGAGAGAGATAGAGAGCTAGAAACGTCAATGAGAGAGTAACATTGACCAGCTGCCTCTTGCACACCCCCTACCGGGGATGTGCCCGCAACCAAGGTACATGCCCTTGACCGGAATCGAACCCGGGACCCTTCAGCCCGCAGACCGATGCTCTACAGCTAAGCCAAACAGGTCTCGCCTCTATGCAGCTGTTTAAAGGAAGGATTGCTTGCCCTTTGAGACAGCATGGTAGGACCTGGAGAGTATTGTGCTAAGTGAAAGAGGTCAGCCTCACTCATGCTAGTATGAATGAACAAAATCAACTGATGAACAAAATAGATCCAGAGACAAAGAAGCACAGAACAGACTATGGAATCTCAGAGGGAAGGCATAGGAGGGTAGGTGGATGGTAAGTGATCATCACGCATGGACACAGACAACAGCATGTGAAAGCCTGGCCTAGGGGGTGGGTGTGCCTACAAGGGGTCACGAGGGGATGGGGGAAGGAGACATATCTCATACCTTCAACAATAAAGATTTAAAATATATATATTTTAGCCCCCACACTATGGACTCATAAAGGGGTGAGCAGGGCTGAATTCCATCCAGCCTGGGCCCCGCCCCTGCCCCCTGCTCCTGGGGCCTGGGCTGCCGGCCGGCCGGAGGGAGGCTTTTCTCTAACTTGCACCAGAGGTGCCATCTGCTGCGTGCTTGTCTGCCTGTGGCCGCCTGCGCAGGAGGAAGTGCCCTTTCCTGTTTAGCTCACCGCCAGCAGGAACCTTTTAAAAAAGGCAAGGAGCGGCCGGCCAGGTGCTCAGCTGATGGGGCGGGATCCCATGCACTAGGAGGTAGCCAGCTGGATCCCCTATCAGGGCACATGCCTGGGTTGTGTGCGCAATCGCTAGTAGGGGGTGTGCAGGAAGCAGCCAATCTCTTTCATCGATGTTTCTATCTCTCTTTCTCTCCCAAAATCCATAAAAGCACACACACTCAAAGTAAATAATAAATAAATAAATAATAATAAATCCTATGTAATAAAGATGTAATATGCAAATGATTCTTACGCCAGGAAGCATAACGACCAACCTTGTAATGACCAGATCACGGATCAGCAGGAGGGTGGGGCAGCGGAGAGCTACAGGAGGGGGCAGGGCAGCAAGCTGTGGGGAGGGGGGAGGGGTGGGGGCAGGGGGGCGGGTGGAGCTACTAGAGGGCGGCATGGGCTACTGGGGAGCCACTGGTGCACAAATCTGGCTACTAGGAATAATAACAAAGAAAACACGGTCCTGTGAGCGGAGCTCTCTGCGTTGGCCCGGAAAGGCCGCCAGCACCACTGAAGCCTCTGCTCTGCCTTCCCCTCCAGGCCAGTCCCTCTGAGGAAGGTCATGCAGCCAGGCCTTGGCCTGGGACCAGCGCCCGGTGAGAAAGCCCTCTCAGGGCGCGGCGATGTGTGAGCGGCTAGTGCCGCTGTGCCAGGCCCAGGAACACCCACACGTGGGCGCCTTCCCGTCACCTCCCTCGTTGTCCTGCCGTCCGGTCACCCACAGGGCGGTCACCCACTGGGCGGTCACCCATGGGGTGGTCACCCACAGAGGGGTCACCCACAGGGCGGTCACCCACAGGGCGATCACCCACAGGGGGGTCACCCACAGGGCAGTCACCCACTGGGCGGTCACCCACAGGGCGATCACCCACAGGGGGGTCACCCACAGGGCGGTCACCCACTGGGCGGTCACCCATGGGGTGGTCACCCACAGAGGGGTCACCCATGGGGCGGTCACCCACAGGGGGGTCACACACAGGGGGGTCACCCATGGGGCGGTCACCCACAGGAGGGTCTCCCACAGGGCGGTCACCCACAGGGGGGTCTTCCACAGGGCAGTCACCCACAGGGGAGTCACCCACAGGGCGATCACCCACAGGGCGGTCACCCACAGGGGGGTCACCCACAGGGGGGTCACCCACAGGGGGGTCACACACAGGGGGGTCACACACAGGGGGGTCACACACAGGGGGGTCACACACAGGGGGGTCACACACAGGGCGGTCACCCACAGGGCGATCACCCACAGGGCGGTCACCCACAGGGGGGTCACCCACAGGGGGGTCACCCACAGGGGGGTCACACACAGGGGGGTCACACACAGGGGGGTCACACACAGGGCGGTCACCCACAGGGGGGTCACTCACAGGGGAGTCACCCACAGGAGGGTCACCCACAGGGGGGTCACCCACAGGGGGGTCACCCACAGGGGGGTCACCCACAGGGGGGTCTCCCACAGGGTGGTCACCACAGAGGGGTCTCCCACTGGGCGGTCACCCACAGGGCGATCACCCACAGGGGGGTCACCCACAGGGGGGTCACCCACAGGGCGATCACCCACAGGAGGGTCACCCACAGAGGGGTCACCCACAGGGCGGTCTCCCACAGGGGGGTCACCCACGGGGCGGCAGTGTCCGGAGCCCCTGCACACTGGCCAGGGCCCACAGGAGGACCAGGAGTGTGGGAGGAACCTAGCCTGTCTTACATGTCACTGGACAGCGAAAGCACAGGAGTTACAGAGTGAATTTTTAAAATGACATTTAGCTCTTTTATCAATTAAATCTTATAAAGAGGATTACTAATTAGGCAAACCATGAGGGAGGTGAAACCAGGGCACTGCCCCTCCTGCCCCCTCCCGCAGCCTTCTTCCACCTCCTGCACCCTCCCACCCCTCCTGCCACCTCTCACGCCCTCCTGCCATCTCCTGCCCTCCCTCCCAGCCTTGTCCCTCCCATCACTCTCCGGACCCTCTCCTTCCTTCCTGCCTGGACACTGGTGGCTCCTCAGATACTCTGTGGCTCTCCAAGGGGCTGTTGAACCTGTTAGCAAATGTATAGAGTGATGGCAAAGACCCAGGCTTGGAGTAAGGAAACAGCGATCTTCAACGTCAATATGGAGTGACCTAGGGCAAGAGAAACCAGCCACCTTCTTGCAGCGCCTCACTGCCCTAACCCTAATCCTAACCCTAACCTAAATCTAAACCTAACCCTAAACCTAACCACCCTAACCCTTATCCTAATCCTAATCCTAACCTAACCCTAACCCTAACCCTAACCTAACCCTAACCATAACCCTACCCATAACCATAACCTAAACCTAGCCCTAACCCTAACCTTTACCCCAGCGTTTTTCAACCGCTGTTCCGCGGCACACTAGTGTGCTGCGAGATGTTGCCTGGTGTGCCGTAGGTGCAGACAAGACAAGAAGTTTATAATTTTTTACTATTTTGTTTACTTAATATTTCATAATAAAGTAATTATAAAATACTTTCTTTGTGTTTATTTGATTCCTATTCAAGAGAATTACTTTATATATAGTCAATATAGGCACAGAGTTAAATTTTTTAACATTTTCTAATGGTGGTGTGCCTCGTGATTTTTTTCATGAAACAAGTGCGCCTTTGCCCAAAAAAGGTTGAAAAACACTGCTTTACCCTAACCTAATCCTAACCCAAACTCAAACCCTAACCCTAACACTAACCCTAAACCTAAACCTAACCCTAAACCTAACCCTAATCCAAACCTAACCCTATCCTAAACCTAACCCTAAATTTAACCATAAACCTAACCTAACCCTAACCCTAACCCTAACCCTAACCCTAACCCTAACTCTAACCCTAACCTAACCCTAAGCCTAACCCTAACATGAACCCTAATCCTACTCTAATCCTAACCTAACACTAAACCTAACCCTAATCCTAACCCTAACCTAAACCTAACCTAATCCTAACCCAAACCTAACCTAACCCTAACCCTAACCATAACCCGAACCATAACCCTAACTCTAATCTTAACCTAACACTAACCTTAACCCTAACTGAACCATAACCCTAGTCCTAACCCTAACTCTAATCCTAACCTAACAAACCCTAACCCTAACCCAACCCTAACCCTAACCCTAACCCTAACCCTAACCCAACCCTAACCCTAACCCTAACCCTAACCAACCATAACCCTAACCCTAACCCTAACCCTAACCCTAACTCTAACCCTAACCCTAACTCTAACACTAACCCTAACTCTAATCCTAACCCGAATCTAACCCTAACCTAATCCTAAACCTAACATAACCCTAACCCTAACCCTAACATAACATTAACCCTAACCTAACAATAACCCTAACCCTAACCTAACCCTAATCCTAACCCTAACTCTAACCCTAACCCAAATCTAACCCTAACCTAATCCTAACCCTAACATAACCCTAACCCTAACCTCACCCTAACCCTAACCCTAACCTAACCATAACTCTAACCCTAACCCTAACCCTAACCTAATCCTAACCCTAACTCTAACCCTAACACTAACCCTAACACTAACATAACCCTAACACTAACCCTAACCTAACCTAACATAACCCTAACCTAATCCTAACCCTAACCCTAACCTAACCCTATCTCTAACCCCTAACCTACCTCTAACCCTAACCTAACCCTAACATAACCCTAACCCTAACCTAACCCTAACCCTAGCTTAAACCTAACCCTAGCTTAAACCTAACCCTAACCCTAACCTAACCCTAACCTAATCCTAACCCTATCTCTAACACCTAACCTAACTCTAACCCTAACCCTAACCTAACCCTAACCTAATCCTAACCCTATCTCTAACACCTAACCTAACCCTATCTCTAACACCTAACCTAACTCTAACCCTAACCCTAACCTAACCCTAACCTAATCCTAACCCTATCTCTAACACCTAACCTAACCCTATCTCTAACACCTAACCTAACTCTAACCCTAACCTAACACTAACCCTAACCCTAACCCTAACCTAACCCTAACCTAACTCTAACCCTAATCCTAACCTAACCCTAACCCTAACCTAACCCTAACCTAACTCTAACCCTAACCTAACACTAACCCTAACCCTAACCCTAACCTAACCCTAACCTAACTCTAACCCTAATCCTAACCTAACCCTAACCCTAACCCTAACCTAACCCTAACATAACCCTAACCTAACCCTAATCCTAACCTAACCCCAACCCTAACTTAAACCTAACCCTCCTGGAAACGCCCCTCAGCAGCTCGTCCCTCTGGGACTGGCCGCTACCTGACGTCCCTGCAGGTGGAGCTGATTGATGTGCTTCCAGCTCTTGCATCCTCCCCCCTCTGTCTGTCTGAGTCAGTGCTAAGCATCTCCCCTCACCCCTGCGTCTGGGGTGGACTCAGGACTGTAAGCAGACAGTCCTCAGCAGACGTCTGGTGGTGGGTTTCCACAAAACCAGCTGCTCTCCCGACCAGAAAGAGGAAGGCCAGGGCCTGTGGCTCTGCCTCCCCTCTGCCGGAGGGTGCGCCTGCGGGCAGGGGCAGGGGCAGCAGCAGATGGTCCCTGGGACACACACCCTTTTGTGTCTCATTTGGGGATTTTTGCTTAAGGTCATTGTCAAGGCCACAGCTTTGTACTTCCCGCATTCGCCTTCTTTAGGAAGTCAGAGCGCCACCTCTGGCCCAGCTCGCCTCTGGGCCCTGGGGGATGGCGGGCAGGGACTTGATGATGCTCTTTGTTAATTTCCTTTTCTTTCCATTCTGACTGGTCACGTTCAGACGGAGGTGTGAACGTTCTCTCGTTCCTTTCCAGGTGTTGGTTCTGATTCCCGCTTGGCCATGGCCGGCCACCATTTCCACTGGAACGCCAAGCTTCTCATGGAGAAGCAGGGAGCGGGGACCAGCCCTGCTGTCTCTCTACCTCCCAGGAATGTTAGGCGGCTGGCCAGCAGCGGGGCCACCCAACTCGTCCTTTTTCTTATTGTAACCAGTGCCGGCTCCTCAGTGCCAAACTCCCTGTTTTCCTTGCAGGAATCCCGACACCATTAGCTTCAAAGCCCAGCGCTGGGGGTGCACCGAGCATATATCCTAATGGGAAAACGGGGGGGGGGGGGGGCCGCGGGGGGATGAGGAGAGGGGAGAAGAGAGGGAGGACCGTCACGCTTTCTGAGCAGAGCAGCCCCGCTGACACTGTACTCGCACGTGTCTTGTTTGGCCACCAGATGGCAGAACTGAGTAAATTCCTTTTCTTTCTTTTCCCTTTTAAAGGAAGGAAGGCTGCCATCCTAAGAAACCCAAGAGCTTAAATCGTTAATACAGAAGATGCCCATAAGAAAGCCCATCCCAGCTGTCTGTCCCAAGTGACAGCTGACATTTCGATACGGTTTTCTCACTACCAGGACAGAAAACTCCTTTCTTAATTTTAAGTTACCAAGGCAGGCCTGCTGACCCGTTCTGTTCCTGCTGCCTCTCTGCCTGTGCAGAGGAACCACCGGGAAAAGGAAGGGAGGCGGTGTGAGGGCAGTCAGGGCAAGAAGGCGAGGAAGGGAAGGCCCGGTGCCTGTGCCGTTTCTCCAACACATTTTTAAGGGATTTCCCTTAACGCCAGGGGTCTTGATCCGACATCTTGAAGGGTTCAAGAATCTGGAGAAGGGCTGTGTGTAAATTAATCAAGAGCCCGGAGACAAACATAATTTTGAAAGGCATTTGGGTGCCAGAGGAGCTTGGCTAAAGGAACCAAGTTCCCTTGTCTCAGGACCCCTTGCTTTTTATTAACCCAAATTGTCCTAAGACAAGGTAGATATACACAACAAAGACCAGGGTTTGACACACAGAATTCATTGGAAGAATTGGAAGAATTGCCTTTGGCTGTTCAGGTGTTTGGCCAGCAAGAGGCAATAACATGTAGATTGAAATGCCCTCAGCTGTCTGGCAGCAAGCAATCGTTTATGCATCCGTTTCAGGTTTGGGGAAATGCCCTGAGCCACCCCCAGATGATTCAGCCCTGCTGACAGGCTGGAGCCGGCTTCCGGCATCCCGGAACAGTGGGTGCTGGGCGCGCTCACTCAGTGACCAGTCCCACTCTGCCTGGGGCGGGAATGAGTGGTGAGCGAGGCGGTTCCCGGCACCTCCTAACCCGGGTTAGTCCAAGGGCACGGACATACAGCCCAGGAGGGCCTTAGTGCCCCGGTGTGTGGCTGAGGTCAGCCCCAGGGATGGTGGGAGCCCTTACAACACTGCTGACCGCGAGGAATAAATAAAGTGAAGACGCCAGCGATAGCGGGGCAAACCGGGGCACCAGGCTTTGACGGGGAACGGAGGGGCAGCCTCCCACCCAGCTGCAGAGGTGCCGCTGCTCCCTGAGCCTGCCAGGCTGTGAGGTGCCAAACGGCCAGTGCAGAAGGCAGTGAGCACATGGGTTACAGAGCACACGGGTGACACACCAGAGCAGTGAGCTCACGGGTGACACACCAGAGCAGGGAGCATACGGGTAACACACCAGAGCAGTGAGCTCACGCGTGACACACCAGAGCAGGAAGCACACGGGTGACACAGCAGAGAAGGGAGCACAAGGGTGACACACCAGAGCAGGGAGCACACGGGTGACACACCAGAGCAGTGAGCTCACGGGTGACACACCAGAGCAGTGAGCACACGGGTGACACACCAGAGCAGTGAGCACACGGGTGACACACCAGAGTAGTGAGCACACGGGTGACACACCAGAGCAGGGAGCACACGGGTGACACACCAGAGCAGTGAGCTCACGCGTGACACACCAGAGCAGGGAGCACACGGGTGACACACCAGAGCAGTGAGCTCACGCGTGACACACCAGAGCAGGAAGCACACGGGTGACACAGCAGAGAAGGGAGCACAAGGGTGACACACCAGAGCAGGGAGCACACGGGTGACAGAACAGAGCAGGGATCACATGTGTGACCCACAAGAGCAGTGAGGTCACGGGTGACACACCAGAGCAGTGAGCTCACGGGTGACACACCAGAACAGTGAGCTCACGGGTGACACACCAGAGCAGGGAGCACACGGGTGACACACCAGAGCAGTGAGCTCACGGGTGACACACCAGAGCAGGGAGCACACGGGTGACAGAACAGAGCAGGGATCACATGTGTGACCCACAAGAGCAGTGAGGTCACAGGTGACACACCAGAGCAGGGAGCACACGGGTGACAGAACAGAGCAGGGATCACATGTGTGACCCACAAGAGCAGTGAGGTCACAGGTGACACACCAGAGCAGGGAGCACACGGGTGACACACCAGAGCAGTGAGCTCACGGGTGACACACCAGAACAGTGAGCTCACGGGTGACACACCAGAGCAGGGAGCACACGGGTAACACACCAGAGCAGTGAGCACACGGGTGACACACCAGAGCAGTGAGCACACGGGTGACACACCAGAGCAGGGAGCACACGGGTGACACACCAGAGCAGTGAGCTCACGCGTGACACACCAGAGCAGGAAGCACACGGGTGACACAGCAGAGAAGGGAGCACAAGGGTGACACACCAGAGCAGGGAGCACACGGGTGACAGAACAGAGCAGGGATCACATGTGTGACCCACAAGAGCAGTGAGGTCACGGGTGACACACCAGAGCAGTGAGGACACGGGTGACACACCAGAGCAGTGAGCTCACGGGTGACACACCAGAACAGTGAGCTCACGGGTGACACACCAGAGCAGGGAGCACACGGGTGACACACCAGAGCAGTGAGCTCACGGGTGACACACCAGAGCAGGGAGCACACGGGTGACAGAACAGAGCAGGGATCACATGTGTGACCCACAAGAGCAGTGAGGTCACAGGTGACACACCAGAGCAGGGAGCACACGGGTGACAGAACAGAGCAGGGATCACATGTGTGACCCACAAGAGCAGTGAGGTCACAGGTGACACACCAGAGCAGGGAGCACACGGGTGACACACCAGAGCAGTGAGCTCACGGGTGACACACCAGAACAGTGAGCTCATGGGTGACACACCAGAGCAGGGAGCACACGGGTAACACACCAGAGCAGTGAGCACACGGGTGACACACCAGAGCAGTGAGCACACGGGTGACACACCAGAGCAGGGAGCACACGGGTGACACACCAGAGCAGTGAGCTCACGCGTGACACACCAGAGCAGGAAGCACACGGGTGACACAGCAGAGAAGGGAGCACAAGGGTGACACACCAGAGCAGGGAGCACACGGGTGACAGAACAGAGCAGGGATCACATGTGTGACCCACAAGAGCAGTGAGGTCACGGGTGACACACCAGAGCAGTGAGCACACGGGTGACACACCAGAGCAGTGAGCTCACGGGTGACACACCAGAACAGTGAGCTCATGGGTGACACACCAGAGCAAGGAGCACACGGGTGACACACCAGAGCAGTGAGCTCACGGGTGACACACCAGAGCAGGGAGCACACGGGTGACAGAACAGAGCAGGGATCACATGTGTGACCCACAAGAGCAGTGAGGTCACAGGTGACACACCAGAGCAGGGAGCACACGGGTGACACACCAGAGCAGTGAGCACACGGGTGACACACCAGAGCAGGGAGCACACGGGTAACACACCAGAGCAGTGAGCTCACGGGTGACACACCAGAGCAGGGAGCACACGGGTGACAGAACAGAGCAGGGATCACATGTGTGACCCACAAGAGCAGTGAGGTCACAGGTGACACACCAGAGCAGGGAGCACACGGGTGACACACCAGAGCAGTGAGCTCACGGGTGACACACCAGAACAGTGAGCACACGGGTGACACACCAGAGCAGTGAGCACACGGGTGACACACCAGAGCAGGGAGCACACGGGTGACACACCAGAGCAGTGAGCACACGGGTGACACACCAGAGCAGTGAGCACACAGGTGACACACCAGAGCAGGGAGCACACGGGTGACACACCAGAGCAGTGAGCACACGGGTGACACACCAGAGCAGGGAGCACACGGGTAACACACCAGAGCAGTGAGCACACGGGTGACACACCAGAGCAGTGAGCACACGGGTGACACACCAGAGCAGGGAGCACACGGGTGACACACCAGAGCAGGGAGCACACGCGTGACACACCAGAGCAGGGAGCACACGGGTGACACAGCAGAGAAGGGAGCACAAGGGTGACACACCAGAGCAGGGAGCACACGGGTGACAGAACAGAGCAGGGATCACATGTGTGACCCACAAGAGCAGTGAGGTCATGGGTGACACACCAGAGCAGTGAGGACACGGGTGACACACCAGAGCAGTGAGCTCACAGGTGACACACCAGAGCAGTGAGCACACGGGTGACACACCAGAGCAGTGAGCACACGGGTGACACACCAGAGCAGGGAGCACACGGGTGACACACCAGAGCAGTGAGCTCACGCGTGACACACCAGAGCAGGAAGCACACGGGTGACACAGCAGAGAAGGGAGCACAAGGGTGACACACCAGAGCAGGGAGCACACGGGTGACAGAACAGAGCAGGGATCACATGTGTGACCCACAAGAGCAGTGAGGTCACGGGTGACACACCAGAGCAGTGAGCACACGAGTGACACACCAGAACAGTGAGCTCACGGGTGACACACCAGAGCAGGGAGCACACGGGTGACACACCAGAGCAGTGAGCTCACGGGTGACACATCAGAGCAGGGAGCACACGGGTGACAGAACAGAGCAGGGATCACATGTGTGACCCACAAGAGCAGTGAGGTCACAGGTGACACACCAGAGCAGGGAGCACACGGGTGACACACCAGAGCAGTGAGCACACGGGTGACACACCAGAGCAGTGAGCACACGGGTGACACACCAGAGCAGTGAGCACACGGGTGACACACCAGAGCAGTGAGCTCACGCGTGACACACCAGAGCAGGGAGCACACGGGTAACACACCAGAGCAGTGAGCACACGGGTGACACACCAGAGCAGTGAGCACACGGGTGACACACCAGAGCACACGGGTGACACACCAGAGCAGTGAGCTCACGCGTGACACACCAGAGCAGGAAGCACACGGGTGACACAGCAGAGAAGGGAGCACAAGGGTGACACACCAGAGCAGGGAGCACACGGGTGACAGAACAGAGCCGGGATCACATGTGTGACCCACAAGAGCAGTGAGGTCATGGGTGACACACCAGAGCAGGGAGCACACGGGTGACACACCAGAGCAGTGAGCTCACAGGTGACACACCAGAGCAGTGAGCACACGGGTGACACACCAGAGCAGTGAGCACACGGGTGACACACCAGAGCAGTGAGCACACGGGTGACACACCAGAGCAGGGAGCACACGGGTGACACACCAGAGCAGTGAGCTCACGCGTGACACACCAGAGCAGGAAGCACACGGGTGACACAGCAGAGAAGGGAGCACAAGGGTGACACACCAGAGCAGGGAGCACACGGGTGACAGAACAGAGCAGGGATCACATGTGTGACCCACAAGAGCAGTGAGGTCACGGGTGACACACTAGAGCAGTGAGCACACGGGTGACACACCAGAACAGTGAGCTCATGGGTGACACACCAGAGCAGGGAGCACACGGGTGACACACCAGAGCAGTGAGCTCACGGGTGACACACCAGAGCAGGGAGCACACGGGTGACAGAACAGAGCAGGGATCACATGTGTGACCCACAAGAGCAGTGAGGTCACAGGTGACACACCAGAGCAGGGAGCACACGGGTGACACACCAGAGCAGTGAGCACACGGGTGACACACCAGAGCAGTGAGCACACGGGTGACACACCAGAGCAGGGAGCACACGGGTGACACACCAGAGCAGTGAGCTCACGCGTGACACACCAGAGCAGGGAGCACACGGGTAACACACCAGAGCAGTGAGCACACGGGTGACACACCAGAGCAGTGAGCACACGGGTGACACACCAGAGCACACGGGTGACACACCAGAGCAGGAAGCACACGGGTGACACAGCAGAGAAGGGAGCACAAGGGTGACACACCAGAGCAGGGAGCACACGGGTGACAGAACAGAGCAGGGATCACATGTGTGACCCACAAGAGCAGTGAGGTCATGGGTGACACACCAGAGCAGGGAGCACACGGGTGACACACCAGAGCAGTGAGCTCACAGGTGACACACCAGAGCAGTGAGCACACGGGTGACACACCAGAGCAGTGAGCACACGAGTGACACACCAGAGCAGTGAGCACACGGGTGACACACCAGAGCAGGGAGCACACGGGTGACACACCAGAGCAGTGAGCTCACGCGTGACACACCAGAGCAGGAAGCACACGGGTGACACAGCAGAGAAGGGAGCACAAGGGTGACACACCAGAGCAGGGAGCACACGGGTGACAGAACAGAGCAGGGATCACATGTGTGACCCACAAGAGCAGTGAGGTCACGGGTGACACACCAGAGCAGTGAGCACACAGGTGACACACCAGAGCAGTGAGCTAACGGGTGACACACCAGAACAGTGAGCTCACGGGTGACACACCAGAGCAGGGAGCACACGGGTGACACACCAGAGCAGTGAGCACACGGGTGACACACCAGAGCAGTGAGCACACGGGTGACACACCAGAGCAGTGAGCACACGGGTGACACACCAGAGCAGTGAGCTCACGGGTGACACACCAGAACAGTGAGCTCACGGGTGACACACCAGAGCAGGGAGCACACGGGTGACAGAACAGAGCAGGGATCACATGTGTGACCCACAAGAGCAGTGAGGTCACAGGTGACACACCAGAGCAGGGAGCACACGGGTGACACACCAGAGCAGTGAGCTCACGGGTGACACACCAGAACAGTGAGCTCATGGGTGACACACCAGAGCAGGGAGCACACGGGTGACACACCAGAGCAGGGAGCACACGGGTGACACACCAGAGCAGTGAGCACACAGGTGACACAGGAGAGCAGGGATCACACGGGTGATATGGGAAAGGTGATGTGGGAAAGGTGACAGAGAAAGGTGATGGGGGGAAAGAAGAGGGGACAGGCGTGGGGGCTGGTTAAGGGTAAGGTGAAAGCAAAGGTTAGGGGAAAGGTGAGGGGAAAGGTGAGGAGACAGGTGAGGGGAAAGGTGAGGGGAAAGGTGGGGGGACAGGTGAGGGGAAAGGTGAGGGGAAAGGTGAGGGGAAAGGTGAGGGGAAAGGTGAGGGGACAGGTGAGGGGAAAGGTGAGGGAAAGGTGAGGGGAAAGGTGAGGGGAAAGGTGAGGGGACAGGTGAGGAGAAAAGTGAGGGAAAAGGTGACGGGGAGGGGAAGGTGACGGCAAAGATGAGGGGAAAGGTGGGGGACAGGTGAGGGGAAAGGTTAGGGAAAG